>NC_141544.1:38757774-39047774 GCF_021556685.1 Rattus norvegicus | reverse complement strand
GAAACTAGGCACTTTAATTTGCTGAAATCATGAGTTTTCTATTTTAACGATAGAATTTTCACTATTTTAAAAATAACAAAAAGTTTCTCCACATTAGCTATATAGCTTTAATTATAAAAATAAACTTTTATAGTGAATTAAGTCAAGTTTAAGGTGATACACAGAAAAAAGTTATTGTAATAGTTTTCTTCACCAAGGCATAAAACTCAGTGAATTGGGATATAGCCTGTTAGATAGTACTATAGTTTATAAATAAAATCCTTTAAATTATATGAGTTTAAAGGTCTGTTTCCCAAGGTGTGCTATTGGGAGGGGGTGAAACTTAAAGATGGAGGCCATCTAAGATATCTGTAGGCCTTTGGGGACATATACTCAAAGAAATTATGGGACCCAGGTCCTCTTTTCAACTCATTTTTCACTACCACGAAGAGATTAATTTTGTTCTAACTATCATATAATTTCACCATGGCCTAAAATAGCTGGAATATACACTTGGAATTTTGAAATCTATGAGCCAAAATAATTTTTTTACTTCATATAGCTTGGTTATCTCCAGTGTCTCTCATTATAGTAATATAAAGCCAACTAACACACTTATTTTAAATATATAGCTGTAGATAGACAGATAGCATAAGCATGCAAAAACACATATGGTTACGAAGAAATCAAGTCAATAAGTAATGCACAGACATATTTTAGGTCATCCATTAACAGGTCTTATTTGGAAACACACAGTACTTTAAATAGACATGTTTTGAGGTAATTTCTCATGTGTTATTTTATTAGTTACATGGAGTATAGTTAGAAACTTATAAAAACTCCCAATCCCTTATTATCCTACTGCTGCTTGTCTGGCATCATCAGTGATTCTTACTCATGCCCTTGCCTGATGGAGCCAGTCATTTTATGTGAACTCTATTCTGGAATCTCATCCCTTCCCATCACATTCTAGCACCACACCTGCCTAGTCAGGCTGTCATACTCTGATCAGTTTCACCATTTGTTTTCAGTGTATCAATTCTCTAGTGGCTGAGCATAGCTGGGGAATGTTTCATCAGCTTGCTGATTGGCAGGAATTCAGGTCATTATTCAACCTCAGCTGCTCTCTCCATGTTCTTTAGCAAGTTATTTTTAAAAATCCCAATGACATCTTTTATCAACTTTATCAAAGACTAGTAACCTCAAACCACTCTCACTCTTAAGATCTTTTTAAGTTTTTCTTCTATGGAAGAAACAAAACAAACAAACAAAAACCAGAAACAAAACAGGACAAAAAGCAAAAACAGTAAAAAAAAATTAACCAAACAACAACAATGCCAAATGAGAGGTCTTGAGTAGTGGACATACTATGACAAACCTAATACCATGCTCCCTTCTTTTTGTCTTCTCTTTATAGACACCTTAGATTAGCTCCTAGATAGGTCTCCATATTTACATCTTTTATATATTTCACTTTTTTCTAGTATTCATAAGACACATATGAAATATTGACTTAGCCAGATAAGAAAGAAAACAAGAGATAAGAAAAGGGTTCCATGCACATCCAGTTTAGGAAATATGGTTATTATAGTTCCTTACAAAAAGTTTCATGTAAGCATGGGTAAACACATATAGCTCTACCACCTAGCAGTCCCCTTGGCCATTTATAAAAATCCACACAACTAAAGAATCCCATTCTGGTCAATTGATTTCCTGTATAAAATTTCAAAGAGCCAAGGAGTCTCCTGAGGATATCCTAAAGTTTTTTGAACTCCATAAGCTTTATTATTTTTTATTCCTCCTCCAAGACTGAATGGCGATATGTCAGGCATTCTGAGGCTTGCCACACTGCTCTGATTTAGATATCAGTGGCCAAGTCCAAATCAAAAGGAAACAGCTACTTATCAAAATGTCACTACCATCACTTTCTTTTTATTGTTTTATCTTTAATTCAGCTTTATTAGCTTTTTGAGAATTTTTTGCTCATATTTATCCCTGTCTGCTCTAAGACTTCCTTTTCAACCTATCCAACTTGGTGTCTTCTTTTATTTTTTCCCATCAAGTACAATTCTCTCTTCCCATGTATTCTTAGATGTGTTGCCTTCCACTGGAAGGTGATCACCTTATCAGTGAGAGTAAAATTAAACGAAACTGACTCTCTTCTCTCAGTAGCTATTGATTGCCAATAGCTCTTTGGATATGTGTTAGTTGGACTTCAATCCCACACCCCTCTCCATGCTAGGACTTGGTCCCATTTGACAATGTACTTACATGAAGATTTTGCATGCTGTCGCAGTCGGTGGGAGCTCATATAAATGTAATTCAAAATATAAAATAAGATTTGATTGAGAAAAACCTAGGATATAACTTACAGACTGTAAGAAGTGTGATAAGCATAAAGGCCCAAGTGAACATGCTCCGATTCAACTTAAAAGGGGAAAGGAAATAATTATGGGAGGCAGAGATCAGAGAGAGGGGTGGGGAAAAGGGGAAAAGAATCCGGTATGGGGGCAGGAGAGAAGCCTGGAGGACCCAGAGAATGGAAATAAGCAGCATTGGGTGGGGGGGACCTTCTATAAAGTACCAGAGACCCTGGAGGTGAGAGACTCTGAGGACTCAGTGGGGTTGGCCCTAGCCAAAATCCCCAGCAACTGGGGGGAGAGAACTCGAAGTGTTCACCTCTAGTAGCGAGTCAGGGCCTCAAGCAGAAGAACAGGGTTACTAACCCACAGGCAAAATTTCAGACCCAGGACTATTCTTGTCTTAAGGAACTGCAGGGGAAAAATAGAGAAGAGACTGAAGGAAAGGCAATTCAGTGACTGGTCCAACTTGAGATCCATTTCATATTACAACACCAAGGCCTGACACTATTACTGATGCTACGATGCCCTTACAGATAGATGGAAGCCTGGCATGGCTGTCCTCTGAGAGACCCTATCAGCAGCTCATTGAGACTTAAACAGATACTTATACCAAACCATTGGACTGACGTCAGGGATCCCTATGGTTGAATTAGGGAAAGGATTGGAGAAGCTGAAGGGGAGCATGGGAAGACCAGCAGTCTCAACTATCTCAGACTACAGAGAGCTACCATAGACTACCACCAACTAGGTATATACGTGGAGTGGTTCAAGGCTCCTGGCACAAATATAGCACATGGTTTCCTGGTCAGGCCTCAGTCAGCAGTGTGCTTAATCCTGAACCCACTTGAGACCCCAGGGAAGCAGGAGGCCTGGTGGCATGGGGAGTATCCTCTCTGAGGCAAGGGGGATGAGGAATGGGATGAGGAATTATGGGAGAGGGACCAAGAAAGCAGGGCAACAACTGGAATGTAAATAAATAAATAAATAAATAAATAATAAATAAATAAATAAATAAATGGATGAGGAGGAGGAGGAAGAGAAGGAGAAGAAGAAGAAGAAGAAGAAGAAGAAGAAGAAGAAGAAGAAGAAGAAGAAGAAGAAGAAGAAGAAAGAAGAAAGAAGAAAGAAGGAGGAGGAGGAGAAGGAGAAGGAGAAGGAGAAGGAGGAGAAGGAGAGGAGAAGAAGAATTCTAACAATATTTTAATAAAACAAAAGTCTAAAGAATAGAAACCAGTGTAGTGATATAAACCTTTAATTCTAGCAATTTCAAGTGAAAGGTAGATAGATATCTAGATGTATAAATGTAGCGTGTTCTACATAGTGAGTTCCAGACAACCAGGACTACATAGTCAGAACCTGTCTCAAGTAAAAGAAATCAAATCTGTCTCTGTGAAAAAAAAAAGATTAAATTCACTTCACAATTCCCAACAACTCTAAATTACGAAAGACAAAAGGAGAATTTGGAAATGGAGATGTCCCTGCTCTTTGCTGTGACATTGCAACGAGAGCCTTTCTGGTCACCCTCCGCAGCCACAGAGTTATTTGGCCTTGCTCTAGCTTTATCAGTTGAGAAAAACAAGAACACATTTTCTATCTCATTTGATTTTTCCAGGATCTGGGCTTGCCACATCCCTTCTTGTTTGAGTTAATCACAAGGGTGGGAATGTAGAAGAATCCAGACTTCAACAATTACTCCTTCATCCTCACTCATGAGACAAGTCTTTATAGATAAACTCACATCCTGCAGGACAAGGGAGGTACTCTCGGCCAGCTTTATGAGAAGAAAATGACAGGGGATATAAAAGTACTGAGAGTCAGTTTTCCTTTCGAGTATCTGAATAAGGAAATGTGCATCAGGATTTCATGTACTATGAAAAGAGTATTATGGTATATTACTGTTTTTTAGAAATGTTCCACTTGATTCTTTTTTTCATCTTTAGTTATTTTTGCTATTAAAGAAAATCACTACGTGCAGTTAATGTATCATGGTCTTTACCAGCAAAGATTTGATCACTTTTCAAACCACTGTTCATTCAAAAGCAGCTATTAAATCAATTGTACAGCAAGTTCGGAAATATTTGAATAAGCTATTTTCTCTTTGACACATTTTTGACTATTGTCTCAAATACTTTTGCAGAGCGTCTGAATTTTACAAACAGAGGGGATTTATCTAGCTTTTATGCTTCAGTAAATTTACAAGTCGAGTCTTACTCTAGGAGGCTAATCTCTGATTGCCAAATCTATCACTCGGTTTGGTCTGTACTTTCTGCATGTGAAGCCTTTCCTTCAAAAGTTTTCCTGTGTGCAGTGTGTTTCAGAATCACCATTCTATTTATTTATTTATTTATTTATTTATTTATTATTTATTTATTTATTATTTATTTATCATCTTTATTAACTTGAGTATTTCTCATTTACATTTCGATGGTTATTCCCCTGGCATGTCATATTCACACACGATTAATTTTTTGAAGGTTATTGGAGGAGAATTCAGTCTTATGCCCCCATGAAAATATCTTATGATTAAACAATTATGATTAGACAATAGATAAATGAAACCAAAGCTGTGCTTTACAGTGCATATATATATAGACAAAATAGAATCTCAATGAGGCCCCACCATATTCATTTGGCTCTGTGAATACGAAGCGTTTAATGTTAGGTTTTCTTTATGAACAGCTTACGTTTGTTTCATTGAGTTAAACAGATAACATTTTATTTAAAAATGAACACACACAAAAACAATCTTTTTCAAACAGCAACTAAAAGGACAGATGCAGAACTTAGGAACCACAAAAGGAAATAAGGCAGAGAGTATTGTTTATAATGCCGAATTTAAATGAAATACTTAAGACATAAATGTTGTTGATAGTGTTACTTTCCAAGGTACCAAAAGAATTGCTTCTTATTATATTGTCTTCACCAATCCCACTCTGAACCCTGATTCTGTGACAGACACACACTTCATGACTTTGCTTATATTGTCATTTGGCTGTTTAATAGTAAAGTTGAAAATATTAGAAATATTATTTAACTGAGTGATAATTGTACTGTTATGACCTGAACAGTTAATATTCTACCTATTTATCTCTGTAAGGTCTATAAATGATATATGAGTGATGAGAACATTGAATTTCATATATTTATCAGGCTGAGAAAATTTAACTTCTGCCAAGATCATGGAGAACAATGACTGTATATTAGAAGCCATTGCCTCACCCACCTAGGGAGTTCAAACTTTAAGTATCATCTGCATTTTCCTTTAAATTTGTTAAACAATAAATCTATTCACAAACTAGGTATTTTTCTAGGTGTTTTTTTTTCCAAAATGCTTCAGGAAAACTTCCTACTCGTAAGTCACACCTTTTAATTGGCTGTTAGAAAATGCCATTGAAAAATTTTTGTTTGGTGAAGTCATGCTCTTAAAGCAAGCATTTTAGGATAATAGAATATTTTAGTTTACACATATTGAATAATAACATCTTTAATGCTTTATCCGTTATGGCTTGGTTTTCAGATAATGGATCATGTAGCTCTCCCTTTGGGAAGCTAGAAATTGTCTTTACCTTGAACTAACAAGGTCTGTGATAATCTCTGGCAGGGAACTTCCCACTCTGTAGACAGACATAGAGAAATGGGGATGGTGCTGAATTACATACATGTCTTTACACTCATGTGTAAAATTCCTAGAGGAAGAGGTCAGTATTAATTAAGCTCTAGCAAGAAGATTATAATAAATTGTTCATAGACGTTGTCTCATGTAATATAGCTGGTCCTGAAGTTACTATGTAGTTGAGACTGGCACTAAAGTCTTTATCTGTCTAGGCTCACCTTCCAAATACTAGACTACAGGCATGTGTCAATACATAACATTAAACCAAATAGCTTCTCTCAAGGAATTAGCATGAGTACATGAGTAGGATGGCTAATCATATGTGAAATAAACAGGACAGACCTTGTGCTCCTTCCTGTTGGTCTGGTGCTGCTACATATTAAAATGCTAAATTTTATATCCCAAGAACTCATTTCCACAAGATGAGTAAATTCCCCACAGCCTTATTTGGGCAAACCTTGGCCCTCAATTTAAAACTATTGGTTAAATAAAAATGTCAAAAACACAATTACTGGGGAAAATAGAGAGGTGTGATTTGAGTTACCAGGCAGGGGCTTGCCCGTACAGTGATCATGAGGGGCAAAGAGAAACAAGAGAGAGAACATTGGAGCACAGAGATGGCGAGGATGGGGAGAATAGGGTCTCCATTGGTCATGATGGAGAAACAGCACGTGCCCAAGGGATATACCTCCTCATGACACCAGACTGCTGGAGCAGAAATAACCCAGAAAGATTCCCACAGCAAGTATGCAGGGTCCACAGCTGGTAAGTAGACATTCCAGGTGTTAGAAAAGCTTACTAGGGATTACCTACCCCTAGTAATTGCCAGACAGAAATAAAAACTATAGTCTGAGACTCATTACTTGCTAATGTAGATGGAGAAAAACATAGATCAACTAATTTACACCATCCAATGGAGTCTGGGATTTTAGGACAAGAGCTGTTGGTCAATAAACAAGCAGAAATTTGTCCTTAGAAGGAGATGTAGTATGTTATGATTTTTAACTGGCTGAATAAAGCCCATTCATATTTATTAGGACTATTTATTGTATGAGTTCAAGGAATCAAATGCATCAAATATGTCAATATTATTTCATAGTAATATCTAGGTTATCATTTATGCTATTGAACAGAGCCTAGTCAAGTTGACTGAACACTAATGGTTATAGGGTCTATGTCATCTTTTTCTCAGTATTTTACAGTAAAAATACCTTAAAAATTAAAATGATAGATTTATAAAAATGAACATCTGGTTTTTCTCATTTAGAAGTTTTGTGCTTTATATATGTAGGTATGTCCATTTTGAAAAGGAATTGAAAATGCACTGTAGATATCACACAATATCTCTAAGAATTTCAACTTGTACCTTCTAGGAATAAGACATTATTGCACATCACCATTATTCCACTATTTTTCTTAAAGTAAGTTGAGAATAATTGTATAAAAAAATCAGAAATAAGTCCATACCCAAAATTTTAGTTAACCCAAAACAAGGAAGAGGGAAAGAAGAAAGAGAAGAATTACGGAAAGAAAAAAGTGGAATAAAAGCAAAATAGTAATGGTTGAAAAATGAAGCTGATAGTTTTCTTCTGAGATTTAAAGTCTTTTAAAGGATTCATTGGCAGAAACCACTTTTGAGTTATCCTGACAGACAATCCAAGTTGAATAGTAAGGAAGATTAATGTCAGTGTGTCCAACAAAGAAATAGTGTTATTTGTAGTGATTTCTACTTCCCACTACTGTATCAAAAGATAGGCTTATAAACTATAGAGTAATGTATATGTTACAAATCAGTCTGGAACCTACATGCTAATGATTGATTGGTTGGAAGTTACAAATTTACTTAAAATTGAGTCGTATCTTTGAAACTGGTTATTGTGACAGTGACAGTCAGCCTTGTGACAAACAGCTTAATACTTTATCACACACGAAGAACTGCATTTAGGCACTTGTAAATGATGCTTTAATTTTATTTCCCATAACAATTCTATACTTCAAGTTGCATTAATTTAGTTTTATATTACTTAAGACAAGAAAAACATTACTTGATGAAGCCATGATTTTTTTAAAGCAACTTGCATTATCAAAAAAGGGATTTATTTTTCATTCCTTTTGAAATAAAATTTGAGATTAGGTAATAATTATATTTTTAATTAATTATGAACTAAATTCATTAAAATCATTAGCACCATAAATTTAAATCAGTGTTCTATCACTCGCCTAGGAAGTACAGGGACCCTAGTTCAGCTGTCCTTCACCAGGAAGAAAGCACTTCAAGGTTCTTACTAGAATTCGACAGGGCTTGAAAACACACTTTGTCATGAAGTAAGCAAGACAAGCATTCAGTGAAGAGAAATGGAACACAGAAATGAAAAAGTCATAAAATGTGGTGAGCACTAAACATCTGTGCAATTGACTGCTTTCACTCACTTTTCCATTCAAACTTACTTTCCCTAAGCCCTCATCACTTTCCACACTTAGCTGTGAATTAGGAATTAGACTGTTCACCAATCCTGCATCTTACAACCCAGAGTTTAGAGAAGTGATTCTTACATAGGCATTTCTTCAACCTGGCATATATTAAAAATCTGTTTCTCCTTTATTCATTTAACTCTACCAAATGTGTGCACACTTGAGCACTGTATAAATCTAGCTTCAAAAGGACTTGAGGGAGGACTACTTCAAAGATTGTTTTCTGAGACTTCCTAAAATTATACTTGGTAGCATGCATATTTGCCAAAGTATTACAGTTCTTCACCAAAATAGAGAGAACATGTTGCACAGTAGAAGTTATTTACTGGGTTGGGGATTTAGCTCAGTGGTAGAGCGCTTGCCTAGCAACCGCAAGGCCCTGGGTTCGGTCCCCTGCTCCGGAAAAGAAGAAAAAAAAAAGAAGTTATTTACTATATAGCAAGTAATGAAGAATTCAGAGAAGATAACAAACATTCAGAAAATCATTAACCTTGTTCGATTTCACGTCACCCTTCAAATTTGTGACAGGATTCTACCACCCAAGGAATTGGACTTTGAAACGTTCATATGTTGGAGGCTTATTGAATTTGTTAGCAATCTACTTTGCTGACAAAATGTCACTATGTAGGCCAGGTTGATTTCAAACTCCAAGAGAGTTACCTAGCTCTGAATTCTGAGTCCTGGAATCCATATCAAATATAACCATGTCCAGCTCAAAGATTCATTGTTTTTTTAAGTATATGGCCACTTGTAAGTTTCTCATGCTCAAGTGCTTTCCCTCCACAACAATAGTATGGCAGTGTAGACATGCATAGGGAGGAAGCTCTAATGAAACATGAAATAAAAATGTCAGAAACATAGGGGGATGGCACTTTGATAGGATATAAGGGAAGCTACAAAGGGTAAATGGGAAGAGTATGATAAGATTTCAATGAATAGGTTTATCTATTATAAATATGAATGTTGTATCTACTATACATTGAAATAAAACATATTTACAATTCCCATCCTGCTAAGAATAATTACTACTACAGAAATCACACTGAAGTCAATCTCTATTAAATTTCATCTATTAGATAGTAGTAAAAATGCTTCACATATTTTAAAAGCAGATGTGTTTTCCTTTACTGGATAAAGTTCAAAATCAGTGATTTTTGTCCTGAGCAAAATGTAAGTTTGCTAAGATGAACACCTTTTCTATAGATTATATTACTTTTCATTTTGCCTTTTCATTCATGTATACCAATTCTTTTGGCATTAAAAAATAGTCCAAAAGAAGAAAACAGGAAGTAGAAAGGCCTTATCTAACTAATATGAAAATATTAATAATGGGAGTTATTTCTGTGGAGCATTAAATGACTTTACTACATTTATAACACAGGAAGCTTAGAGAGATATAAATATTTCTGTATATTATTAGTTGAATGATTTGGAAAAGTTACAGCAATTGCAACTTTATTTGCTAAAATACCTTTGTTAAAATTGAGTGCTGAATTTCCTAGTGTCTTGTTCTTCCTTCTTTATCTGTATCCTCTTGATTACTAATTTCATCTGGTCACATGCAGGAATAAAGATAGAACAGAGATTGAAAGAACAGCTAACGAATGACGGCCATAACTTGAGACCCATCCTAAGTGAGAGAGCCAAGCACTCTTACTATTAATGGTACTCTGTTACGTTTGAAATCAGGAATCTAGCATAACTGTCTCCTGAGAGGCTTCGCCCAGCAGCTGATGGAAACAGATGCAAAGAGCCACAGCCAAAAGTCAGGAGGAGCTCAGGGAGTCTTATGGTAGAGTGCAGAATAGAATTGAGTGGGCAGGATGGATCAAGGACACCAAAAGAAGACCTACAGGGTCAACTAACCTGGACCCTTGGGGGCTCACAGAAACTGAACCATCAACCAAAGAGTATGCAGGGGTTGGACCTAGGCCTCCAACATATGTGTAGCAGATGTGAAGCTTGGTCTTCATATGGGCCCCTAACATTTGGAGTGGGGACTGTCTCTTACTCTGTTGCCTGCCATTAGTTCCCCTTCTAGCTGGACTGACTTGTTGGGCCTCAGTGGGAAAGGGTGCTTTTAATCTTATTGAGACTGGATGTTCCAGGGCAGGTGGTACTCAGGGTAACTTTCCCTACTCTGAGGAGAAGGGGGTGGCAGGAGGTAATTGGGGAATGCATTTGCAAGAGTGGGACTGGGAGGAGAGGAGGGGCTACGATCAGTATGCAAAATGAATAAATAAGTTAATTAAAATAATGTTGCATATCATGGAACAGGCATTAATTGCAGATTGCTCACTTTTTTCATTTAAACTTAGAAATGGGCTATACCTGACTGGTGTGGCATTATAATTCATTCTAACTGTAAATTTTACCATATCAGCTCTTACCCACTGATCCTTGCTTGCACCAGTATCGCTCTAGTATTCCCAAAAGCTTTTGAATCATTCCTCATGCCTGTTTTTCTCATATCCCCACATTTAATATACAAATCTTGGGACATTTTCCAGATCTCTCTCATCAAACTTCACTAACATTTCACATTGGAGTCCTAGCCACCACACTATTCACACGGACAGTGATTAATGATGCTTCTTAAACTTCGTGTTACAAAGGTAATTTTTCTTAAATCAAATAACATTCTTTTCCAAACACCCCAACCAGGTCATGACATTTCCATGTACAGCATAATCCACAGGTTTATATTTTACTCACAATAAATAATGTGACTCTTTCTATGGCTAAATGTTTAGAGCCTTTGCTCTCTGCCCAGCTCTCATTACATTCCACATGACCTTTAACTGTTTTCAGGACTGCTAACCTGACCAGTTTTCACATGTATCAGTCTGCCTTCTTCCTGTGGGCTGATATCATCCCTTCCTGTGTTCATCTCGATTTATCTGATCCACATTGACATGATCATTGCAGCTTACATGTAAGATTTTTTAAAGCTGGGCTTCTTCATCCAATATATTAGAACATGGGTGACTATTCTTATTTACAACATAACTTTTAATTTTATCATTCATCTATCACAATTTAAAAGTATTGTGATTTCACATGGGTAGATATCATCATGCAGCACAGGACCCTTTCCAATATTGAATATTGTGTGATAAAAAATGAGCTATAAAACTCAATGAAACCATCATTGCTTCATAATTTAAGCTTCCATGAGTATTTTTCTGTAAATTTCTGTTATTCTTATAATTAGTTATTTGATCCAAGCAAATATTTCACATCACCAATACTATAAGACTTACAGATAGCTCCCATGAGTCACAATGTTGGTGCCTAAGTGGTAGAGAGATTTCTGTCTTGTGTTTTTCACAAGTGTATCTTGACCATGATAAAAACAACTTTAACATAATAATGGATGCATCTACATAAGTAGGTAAACAAATATGATAATAATCATGATAAAAATATTATCATATCTTCAGTAGAAGACTATATTGGACTGATTTATAAAATAATTAAACTGCCAGTCTGATCCCAGTGCTTCCCATTCTTGCCCAGACTGAATGACTTTAGCACAGTTGGAATTGGTTAAGATCAGCCTCCATATGATGAAATCTCAAGAATGTTAAACAGCTGACATTTAGACACATAAGCCTGGAGGCTGTAAAACTAAAAGTTGCCAATGTAAAAAATAGAACTTCTATTAGCAGCAATGTGAGGATATTTAACCGTCTTAACAGGTTGAAGGTTTACACATAAGAAGAGAATATAAATAGACATTCATAGTCATGCTCAGCTTGGGGCTATTGATGATCTCAAAAAATTCTTTACCCTGATATCTATATAGAAAACATTGACTCATGTCACCTCTACCTACACACATTTGCTTTACCATCACATGGAGTAGACTTTTGTTTTGAGTATATACTTAATTATAAAGTACCATAGAAGACCATCATGGTCTTTTCCATCCCATACTACTAATAAGGTTCCAAACTTACATGAATGAAACTCTGAATAGAATCAGTTGGGATGATTGTGTGAAATGGCATGATAAACATGTAGCACTTAAAGACCCTTCATCCTCTCGATCTATTTCTGCTGCTTCCTGTTCAAAAGAACTGTAAATCATTGTGTTATATCAGTGTTTATCATTTTGTGGTCAGCAATGAAGTGGAATGAATTTAACTAGAAGAATAAATGTGGCTTTTGTGGCTGGAATGCACTGCCTTTCAAAGGAAATTTTTTTATGCTTATTTTTGAACATTATTAAACATATTGGGTTTGGTTTAGAGAGAGAAAAACCAGGAAATAGCAAACTTTAATAAGTGTTTCTATTTGTCAATATTAAATATGATCATTCAACATATTATGAAAATACATAAGGATTTAAATACTCAAAATAAAAATTAGCTATGTACTCTAATAAATTCTTTATAAAAGTGAGTATAGTCATTTCCTCCCCGGTTTATATCCCTTGCAGTGTAACTTTTCATAAGTTTTGTTCAAATGATGAAGTTTATGTCCCTCTCCCTTGAAGAGATGGTACTCTTGTGACATTTAAACCAGATGTGATACTGTATTGGCTTTATGTGGAGGTCTCAAAAAATTTGTTAGTTATGCACATTCTAAAAACTGTTTCCAAGGCTATGTGGAAATATCCAGACAAATATGCAAAAAAATAAGAAATCTGGTAGCAAACTGACCTTGTGTCCTGAACTGTAACATTCTGTGCCAGCCTGTAGCCAGCCAATGTCCAAACAGGTGACCCAGCCAAGAACAACAGAGCTGCCAGAGCAAAACACAACTGCAGCTGGGATGAAGAATTCTACCTGACCAGGACTCATATATAATAATAGTAATAGTAATAATAATAATAATATTAATAATAATAATTTCAACATCTCTTTAATCGGTAGCAATATTGTATCTACAAAATAATCCTGTAAACGGTTCCTCTTACACATGATCATCTTTGTCACAGCAGTATTAAAATGAATACCACTGTATATCCAAGTTACCAATTATCTATGGAATCATAATTTTATATAATGGGATGGGTTGCAATATGCATTTATAACTTTCATTCTAGTTTATAATCCTATGTCATAAATAGGATGTAAAGTATTTGAACTATCAATACATCTTTTCAGAGTATAACAATGACTATCAATAATTCTGTATAAAACAAATATTTTAAAATAACATTGAATTGATTTATTATAACTAGAATAAACCTATTTTTTCCTATCTACATTATTGTTACTCGTTAGAAGCCCAATTTGCACTCTGTGGAATGATGACAACAAACATGTTCAGAGAGTAAGATGAAGATGACTAAACCATTCATGTTCAGATGTCAGAGTAATCCCATCACTCCAACTACATTCTGTTGGAGGTAGTACTTCTACAATTTCTCCTCCTGTGCTGAAAAAGAATAGAGAGAGCTAAAGGTCAAGGTCACATCATCAGGAAAGTTCAAGAAAATCACATCAAGGCATTGACAAAACAGGAAGGAAGGGCTACCTTAGAAGGTACAATCTGTCATACACACACACACACACACACACACACACACACACACACACACACAAAGGAAGAAAAAAAGGAAAGAAAGAAAAGAAAAAAAATTCTGTCAAATTGCCAAATTGCTAAAGTCTTGATACAATTAGCAATTGAAACTTCCATTTTGAAAAATATAATGAGTGATATCACATTAAATGAGAATTGCTTTTTGGATCTCACATATCTTTTCAATTCAAGAAGAGGGTCTTCTTAATCGCCGTAATTTTATATGAAAGATTCCCATTAGTATTCAGAGCACAGCAAAATTTATCTTGTCTATAAGAAATGCAGGGACACAGATGGGGCAGAGACTTAGGGAATGGCCAACCAATAACCAGCTCAACTTGAGACCCATCACATGGGCAAGCACCAATCCCTGACAATGTTTATGAAACTCTGTTATGGTTGAGGACAAGAGTCTAGCATGGCTGTCCTCTGAAAGGCTCCACCCAGCAGTTGATTCAGACAGATGCAGACATCCACAGCTGTGGATTGAACTTGGGAACTCTTACGGAATAGTCTAGAAAAGGATTGTGGGCCCTGAAGTAGATAAGAGCCCCACAAGAAGAACAACAGAGTCAACAAACTTGGACCCTTGGCACCAACCAAAGATCATACATGGGATCATACATACATACATACATACATACATACATACATACATACATACATACAAACTAGATCTACAACTTTATCTTCATATCAGTCCTGAGTAGCTGGAGCTGGGACTATCCCAAAAGCTTTTCCTGTCCATGAGATAATGTTATTCTAGCTGGGCTGTCTTGTCTGTCCTCAGTGGGAAAGGACTCTCCTAGCCCAAGCCCTGCAGAGACTTGACATACCAGGGTGGGAGGAAATCCTGGAAGCCCCTCCACACTCTTCAGAGGATAACAACAGGGGGGATTAAGGAAGGATTGTGGGTGGTGGTGATCAGGAAGGGTCACTGAGAGGGATGTAAAGTGAATAAGCAAAAAGTGAAAAAAAAAAACCTTTGTGAATGAAATCAATAAAAAAGATGTGAATACCTTTTAGTAAAAGTGGTATATGTAACAGTGGGGAAAATATAAACCCGTCTTGAGTTGCTCGCAGTGTGACTTTGTCTTGGTTTCCTAGACACAAAATGCCAATATCTTAGCCTATGTGCTCACATTAAAACAGAGAAGCATTGTTTCATTTAAAAAAAATACAGGACACAGAAACATAGTACATTTTAATAGATGACAAAGTGGCATATTTCTGTACAGATACACTTATTGAACATGTATTATATGCTGACTCTGAGATATTTACCATATAAAATTAATTCTTAAAATACTCTTACCAGCTACAATCATTTTATTACTTTTTAGTACAATGATGATCCATTTTCTTCCAGCAAAAATCCATTATTTAAAAAAAATTGTAGTTCGTGTATGCACCATTTGATTTCCAGTAAGTAAACCTAACAAGACTAATATGCTTTCTGGAAATGAACTGAGAGAAAAAAATTTGCCTGTTCTTTCTTTTTTTATTGATGATATTTTTATGAAATTATTTCTCAGACATTTCCATTTTAAAGTTACAAAATATAAGTTTACAATAACCAACAAATCCAACCTCTTAGAAAGTGAAGAACTTTAAGACAATGTGTCCTGATGGGTAGACGGCACACCCTTCACCCTAACATAAGCCACATTGAGTATATTACAGCAATTACACAGTGATTTCAAGTATCTTTTCCTCAGCATTCTTTCTTGAAATAGTTATGCTTTCTGTTCCCATTCACTTTGTTCTTGGAGAGTGTCAGTTCCATGTGAACCCAACAAAGTTCTAGAGGACTTCAGACCAAATAGATCAAGCTGGTGGAAAGTAAGCACACGTTGAATGGGTTCTTTCCTCTTACTGGATATAAATAAAGATATAAATCTTCCTCAAGATTCTCCAAAGACATGAAATATTGACAGCAGAGTATCTTGGACATTGAGACTCGGAATGTCTAAATGTAAGAGGCCACTGGATATCTGAATCTACCTTGACACAGAAAGATCACAATTTAGTATTTGCTGATAGCTTAATTGTCAAATTTTACAGAAATTTGCTTGCTTTAATTAATAGGATTATTTCAACATGATAGAAAATAAGGCTTGAGTTGGAGCTTATCTGTACTATCAGTACCAGTAGTAGAAGCACAAACTATTACCAATGTGTGATGAAGGTTATCTTCACTTTGGAAAAATAAATCTAGATGTTAATTCTTTGCGTTATTTTTACACTTTAAGAATTTTTGGCATCCTATAATCTTGTATATTCACCTTAAAAGCAGATTTGGGGTCTTTATTAGTTGTCTGTGAAGCACAGATAATTATAGCTAACAGTTGCATTAAATCCTCCAAATTCTATTGTTCTAGCTTCAACACCAGAAGTTGAATAAGGAACTATGTGTTTTCTTTATCTTGTCTGGATAGACACATGGAAGAGCTGAATTTTATGACTTCCAGCAGGATCAAATTATGCATGCTGTCAGTGTATATAAATCCAGCTTTTCTAATGACATACTTGTTCTAAAAAGAAGCATGATATGAGATTTTCTTTTAAGATCATACAGAAGGATCATCCAACAAAGCGAATTCTTCTGGTAAATTATCACAAGCTCTAATTTGAAAAAATTCTACTTACAAACAAAATAATTACAGTGCACAAAGGCTAATTAATATTCACACTATATAATCAGCACTTTCAAGTTAGAAATAAAATGAATAGTTTAAAGCTGAAGGGGTAAGAGTCCTTCTGTTGTTATGGTAGATGTTTGAGTACTGTATTTCTAGGTTACAACTGCAATTCTGAACTAATGTGGCAAGATTTAACAAACTTATCAGATAAAATGTCAAACATTAAATGTTAATATTTAGTTAATGTATTATAAATTAAAAGTGGGGGATAGGTAGGTAGTCTATCTGTTAAGAGAACTTAGATCACAGTAGCTCCATGATGGCTCACAATCATTGAAACTATAATTTCAGAGGATCTGATGCCTTTTTCTGGCCACGCTGTGAATGGACATGCAAATCATACACAAAACTCATGTGGATTCACACACAAACACACATACACACCCACACCACACTCATACACACACACATACACACACATGCACATACACACACACTCACACCACACTCATACACACACACACACACACACACACACACACACACACACACACCAATATAAAGCTTTAAAAAGTTTTCATATTGTACAAAAGAGTTACATTTGACAGGTAGCAACATACTGACATATGTTTGTCTGTCTGTAACACTACTACGTATCTGGCTGATAAATATTCAATCAAACCATGTCCAAAATCTCATGTTGAACACTCTGTCTAGATGATTTTGTTTGGTTTTTAGTTGGTTTGTTTTGGTTTTGCTTTGGTTTGGTATGGTTTTGAATGGTTTGACTAATCATATCTTCTTAATGTTAAACTAATTGCTATTATTGTAAGTTTCAATATTGTGTGCTCTCTTTGATAGATAGTAGAGAATTAATATTTGTGGCTTTAATCTAAAAGAAAAACACAAAGGGTAGATGCAAGAGTCACTTAGAAAGTTTAACTCAGTAAATGAAGAGCTCTGTCTTTGTCATTTTATTTCTATCTCTCTAATTTCCTTCCCTCCTGCTGCCTCTTGCTCTATTTGTGTCTATGCTTCTTTCTCTCTCTGTCTCTCTGTCCATGTGTCTGTATGTCTGTCTCTGTCTATATATATATATATATATATATATATATATATAATATATATTATAGATATCAACATTCTCTACATTGACCTGGCAAGGTGCCCTCTTATGAACAAGAAGGTCATAAGAATCATGGCTGCTTAAACAGAAATTACAGAGCAGGAACTCCCAAATATAGGAGTCCACATAAGTTATACAACAGTTGCTGGTCAAATGAATAATGCATATTCATTTTAAATCTGTTATCCTAGTTTAATGTATTTACTTACTTGTCCAAAAGCCGTAAGTAAAAAATACTGAACTTTGTTTTGTTTTGTTTTTAAGAATAGATATGGAGTCCATGGCTTTGTAAGGGGTCTAGAGTACTGGTATACCATCCACTCACTTGGTCTTCAGCTTTTTTATTTTGATGCTGAAAGATCTGTACAATTTTTACAGGGATATCACATGAAGAGCATGCTTAGAACCTTGACATGATGATCCTGAGATATCATCAATTCATTCCCAGATGTATCTTATCAACCAATGTAAGTCTTCAGGGGGAAAAGATCACTTGAGGATAAAGAACCTCGGATTGCTGCATAGCCATAAATTACAAATTCCAACCAGTTGACAGACTTAGAGCAGGGAACAATGAAAAAGGAAAGAAAATGTCAACTCTAAAGTTTAAACTGTAAATATGTTGCCTAAAGCCATTAAAAAGTCTCTTTGTATGAAACTCTCAGAACAACACTATAAAAAGCCTGCTGGAAAAAGACAGGGTTGCTTTTGCTTCAGGATACTTCACAGAACTGGGGATCTGATTTTCTTCAACTGCAGTGGCACTCAAAAGTCCTGATGTTGCGACCCTCTGACACAGCTCCTCAATTTGGGCTGACCCCAACCATAAAATTATTTTCATTGCTGCTTCAAAAACTATAATTTTGCCACTAATATGAACCATCATATAAATATCTGTATTTCCTAATTTTCTTAAGTGACTCCCATAAAAGGGCCATTTGACCCCCAAAGGGGTCATGACCCCACAAGCTAAGAACTACTTCTCTACTACCAAAGAAAATAAAAAATGCAAGTACTTGACACAAGAGTTGTTGTAAGGCTGCTCTGGTAATTTCTGCCACTTGTAAACTTGTTCATAGGAATCTATAGAAGGCCACAGCTGTAAGAAATACCTTTGCTCATGACCTTTATCATGGGTAACTACACATCTTTATCACAACCTCATGAATGTGGTTTCCTAGGCAAGTTAAGAGGATGGCAATGTAACAAGAGATACAGAGTTTTCCCAACTCTGAAAAACTTGCTGGAACTCCATGAAATGATAGGCAAGGCATCATTTTGAAACCAAGTTTGGCCCTTCCTGTAGGGTGACTATAAAGTCTGTGAGGGGCCAAATCACCCCAACCTCTCACCACGCATAAATCATAAATCAGGTGGGATTTAATTAGAATGTTCTTACTCCATATAAAGCTGTGTCTTAGTGACAGGAGCACTTGGAGAAAAGATGGCAGAATGTTATAGCCCTGGATGTGAAGGACCCTATAGCCTCATGGGAAGACTCAAGCTCAACTGGCAATGATTTTCTAGGAAGTTCATGTGCTTCAAGATTGCATAGATTCTTCCCCTTCTAGACCCTGTATCTGTCTATTTCCTTCTCAACTTCCAAAGTACAGTCATTCTCCTAGGGTTGTGCCATAAAGTGCAGAAAAATTTATTAAGTTTGAGGCATAGCTTTCTTAATTTCAAGTTTCTTCCTGAATCTATGGTCAGTGTAAATCTGGATCGGTGTCCTCTTGTAATTATAAGAAGAAATATATGAAGGTAAATGGGTGATGTCACCTAGATCATTTTGTCAGTTATGTCAGTGAGACAGGAATTAAATATTATAGACACATGGTATAAACACAGGTCTCTTGGCTTTGATACCATGTGTTATTATTTTTTTTTTTTTTGGAATGACAAAAGCTACATAGACATTCACTCAGCTGTGCTTGAAACTTCTGGCGAATATATGATGAAATAAAATAGTTCTAAGTTAAACACAATATTGATTGTAAAACACCAGATTTTAATCTAAGTGAATAAATATAAAGAGTAATAAATGGATACTATATTTATAATATAATTGATAAAATAAATTATGTGAAATGGAAGAAAAATAAAAATGAGTGAAAATGGTTCATATTTTTTTTCATTTTTTATCCATTTATGGTAATGTTAGAGATTGAATTTCAGTTACACAAATGTTTGGGAGGCCCTCACTGCTGAGTCACATTCTCAATTCATCCATTTGTTTAGAATAAAAAATAACTAGGCATTATTATAAGCAGAATATATAAATAGCATTATTTTCAAAACCATACATTTTAATTGAAAACATATGCATGGTCTATTAAGGTAGAGAATTTTTAATGTACATTTTCTTTCTACAATCAAGATTAGGTACATTTTGGAAATTGACTTCCTATAATGAACTAATGTGTGTATTTTAAAAACATATTGCAAGTAATTATTCAAAGCTACACTTCAGGGTTACACTCTCAGAACCAGAACAAGAAACTTACGTTATTTAAAGACAAATCCATCAAAGGTTTATTTTCTACATTTATGTTCAATATTTCACCAGTAGCTTACTCTGGCAATTTAGTGTTATTAATAATGAAAATGGAAAATTCTGAATTTTCTCTTAAGTATTTGATAGGAACTGTAGGTAATACATTAATGTTGACATGATAGTTATACATAATATAATAAAATACAGATAGATACCCAGAAGTGTTTTAGTTTGAAATTTGACTGTTGGTTTTATCTCCAATTGAAAACTATATTTTGTTTTTGTTGTATTCTGAAAAATTAGCATCTGTAGCTTTACACAATTTATCATATAAAGCTGACTTCTAATATTTTTTAATCTAGCCCCAGGTTTATTCAATATTTCTAACACTTTATATAGTTTCTTCTCTTGATGATCTTGTATGTCACTAAATTAAAGTCTCTACTAGGACTCTACATCATCCCATGTTAAATATCAGAATTCTGAAGTCAGTGCATTAGCACTTTTGTACATGATAGGCCCTGCTATGACAGGCAACACTGATCTGAGGTGTTTTTTCACAGAAAGACGTTGACAATCAGACCAATCAGAGAATCAACATATATTCTGGTGAAAGGACCTTGGTGGAGTAGTTTTCTCACATATTTGCATATGGAGGCCACAAATTATACTTGATGTACAATCCCAAATCTTGTGATAGAGAGCATGATTTGATTGGACCTGTCACTACACTTTGAACCAACTTTTACTAGCATTTCAGTAATTTTGTTTTCTGTGGATGTGCCAGTTCAAAATGGTAATTCAAAGGAAGCCAACATAGCGGCAATATTTATATATGAAATGTTGAATGTTTGCATATGTAAACTTACTAATTCAATATTCTTTATATTTAAATGTTTCAGCTTTAACATATTTTTACATTTTTTGATAAATATTTTATAAGAGTTGATGGTTTTATCACTTTCTTATTTAATATATTCCCAGAAATCATGGCTTTAGTGCATTACCAGTTATAGTTAGAACACTAATCTCTGAAGAATAGAATTTATTTTTTAATTAATTAATTATTTTATTTACTTTCCAAATGTTAGCCCTTCCCAGTACTCCCACCCACTCAGAGTTCTTCACCCCATCCCTCCTCCTCTTTGACTCTAAGAGGCTGCTCCACTGTGCCCCCAGATATCTTCATTCCCTGAGGAATGAAGACTTTAAAGGATTAGGCACATCCTCTCCTATCGAGGTTAGACAAAGCAGTCCTCTACTACATATGTATCCGGAGGCCACATATCAACCCGTGGATGCTCTTTGGTTAGTGGCTTGGTCTTTCGGAATTCCTAAGAGTCTGGATTAGTTGACAGCATTGGTCTTCCTATGGGACAGCCATCTGCTGGAACTCCTTCAATTCTTCCTCTAACAAAGCTGAGGGTACATCTCAATGGTAGTGTGTGTATATTTACACACATCCACACATATGTATAAATATTTTATATGTAAACTATATAAAATATGTGTGTATATGTGTGTGATGGTTAATTTTGTACCAAGATGATTGAATCAGCCATCTCATGCATTGAGATACCAATCTAGACATTGGCACCTAAATCAATAGAGGTGGGGCAAAGCTGATTACCCTTTTTCATGATGGTCATCTTCTTTCAATATCTAGAAGCTGTCTGTGGTACTCACAGAAGTAATATCATGGCTAAACTGAAGACGCATTTATGTCTCACAGGTTAATTTCACTGAATAATCCTGACAGAGCAAGACCTCACCTTGATTCACATGAATAACTTGGAAGAAGTTTATAAGGGACAAATTAGTATTTTTAGTTCACAGTGTTCATGTTTTACAATTATTTCTTTTATTTTTAGGTTGTACTTTAATTACAAAATCCTCCTCCTTTTTTCTCCTGCCAAATACTCCTATGTACCTACTCTTGCTCTCTTTTATAGTCATGTCACATTTTCAATGTGTTAGGTTTGTTTTATCTTATTATATTATATTTTGTTATTATTCCACAGATGCATATTTGTTTTCTTGTTGTTGTTGTTGTTCTTTGGGGAGATTTATTTAGTTACACTTCAAATGTTATCCCCTTTCCCGTTTTCCGTCCATAAACCCCCTATCCAATCCCACCTCCCCCTTCTTCTATGAGGGTGCTCCCCCACCCATCTACCCACCCCTCTCGGCCCTGGCATTTCCCTACACTGGGGGGTCCAGCCTTGGCAGGACCAAGGGCTTCTCCTCCCTTTGGTGCCCAACAAAACCATTCTCTGTTACACATGCAGCTGAAGCCACGGGTTTGTCCATGTGTGCTCTTTGGATGGTGGTAATACTACCTGCAGTTTTGTTGAGTGCCATTTCATTTTTTATTTTATTGGATATTTTTTATTTACATTTCAAATGTTATCCCCTTCCCCGGTTTCCTGTCCATAAACCCCCTATCCCATCCTCCTTCTCCCTTCTTCTATGAGGGTGAGATAACAGTGATTGAAGGTTATGATAAAATTTTTGCCACCCAATAGTGATATAAGATGACAGAAGAAAAATGACTAGAATTGAAGTCAAAATGCTTATTACAAGGATATATGCATCTCGGCAAATGTGTTCTGGTCACAATGAGGAGCTTCATAAGTAATGAAAATTACACATCCACTAAATAGTCACTGGGTTTCCAGTGAAAATTCAGAATGATGGTTGAACAGAGAAAATTGTGGAAGCATTTTTTGTTGCCTTTTCTATGAAAACGTAAGAACTAGGGCTTTTTCTAAATGTTATTCTGGACTTGGTTCCATTAAACTGTGTACCGTACATGTGGTTTTCAATTCAGTAATGTGAATGTTTTTACACACTTTGAGTTTGCCTTCTGTGAGGTTGATTTTGAATTGAGAATTTTTTCCAGTGACTCCACATCAAGGAATGGATGATTTTAATTTGCTTCAGTGAAAACTCATCCTCTTTCTTTATTTATATGGGGTCTGATTTTTTTCCATTGCTAGTTCCTAGTCATTCCACATCTATCTTATAAAGAAAGGTATTTGTGAACAAGATGACCAGTAAGTATTATGTAAAGAGTTAGTAAGTACTTATTAGCCATTCCAGACTCTTACAAATTTTATTTTTTAATCTTTTTGTTTTTTCCACAAATTTTATGTTTTAATCCTTTTGTATTTTTATAGGCTATAAATCTGTATCCATAAGGTAAGGTCTACCAATACGAATGGATTGGCTCATTAAGTGGATGTATTAAAAGTTTAACTGCTGTCAGAACAGTTTAAATGCTTGCCAGAGTATGATCTCATTTTCATGAATGCTGCACTGTGTTCACATTTCAAATGTAGATGTGTCCAAATGATACTGTGCTCTCAGATAGACATTAATGTGAGAAAATATATGATCAAGTCTAGAATTATTTGTCATGTATTTTACCTTTTAATTTATTTTTTGGAACTTTTTTTTACACAAAGGTATAGTTGTCTATTTTTTCACTCTTCTCTTGAATGTGAGAATTATACATTCCCTCAAGTTGATGGAAGACTGTCAGCTTGTTAACTTTGCCCCAGCATATAGGTATGTATGTTCCTAAGTTAAGTCATTCTCTGAATACCCAAGATACAATTCACAAACCACACGAAGCTCAAGGAAGACCAAAGCCTGGTTGCTTTAGTCCTTCTTAGAAGGGGGAGCAAAATACTTAATGGAGGAAATATGGAGAAAAAGTGTGGAGCAGAGACTAAAGGAAAGGCCATCCAGAGAGTGTCCCACTGGGGGAATCCATCCCATATACAGTCATCAAACCCAGACAAAATTGCAGATGTCAAGAAGTGCATGCTGACACAAGCCTGATATAGCTCTCTCCTGAGAGGCTTAGGCAGAGCCTTACAAATACAGAGATGGATACTCACGGCCAACAATTGGACTAAGAATGGGATGAAGGAGTTAGAGAAAGGACTAAGGATAGGAAGAACAATATCAACCACCCAGATTCCCAGAGCTTCCAGGAACTAAACCACCAACAGAAGAGTATATATGGAGCGACCGATGGCTCCAATTGCATGTGTAGCAGAGGATGGCCATTTTGGACATCAATGTGAGGAGAAGCCCTTGTTCCTGTGAAGGCTTGATGTACCAGTGAAAGGAAATGCCAGATCAGGGAGGCGGGCAAGGATGTGTGGGTGGGTGAGTAGTGGGGAAGCAGAGTAGGAAGGATGGGAAAGGGGTTTCCAGAGGGGAAAGCAGGAAAGGGGATAACATTTGGAATGTAAATAAATAAAATATCCAATAAAGAAAGCTGTTGAAGATGATGAAATATAATTCTTCACAGTTGATGGTTTCTGGGGATAAATGGCGGGGAAGGTGAGGATGCAGTTTTCTTTAAGGGGCTGAATACAGTGAGTTTAAGTTCCAATGAGAATGTGGGCAACACAAATTGAACTAGGTGTTTTGTTTTGTTTGGAGCAAAGGTGGGAGGGTAGACCTGGAAAAGAATGAGCAATGAGTGTGATCGGGATATATTGTACGAAATTCCCAAATATTACAAGTTATGTTGGAGGTGGGGGAAGATGCAGAGAAAACATTTGACAGAAGCCGAATCTACTCAGGGTAAAATATCTTTTTAAAAGTTTTTTTTTTGCAAGTGTTGTCTGACTTACTGATTCAACAAACCAGAAGTAGTTTTGTGAGAGTTAATAAAAAGAAAGAACTAAAACAAACAAACAAAAACAGGGCTGAAACTCAAGAGAGGGTTTTTCATTAAGGTACTTATAATAATCATTAACAATACTAGAAATCTCTTAAAACAAAACAAAATAAAAAATAAAAAATGACAAAAAACACCTCTTCCCTCATACGCTGATTATCGACTACAATGTATTTATGTATATATGTAGGATGTTGAAAGTGTAGATAAAGTCTAAAAACACTCTAGAGAAGAATGTGAGAGCTATAAACTTAGATAATGAGATAAGATGGGAATATACCAAAAATATGTGAGACATGAAAGGGTGAAAGATTCTGTGGAAGAGGTAGGCTCCAGTAGGAGGAAGAGATGGGGGTTTGTTGGAAATAGGGAAGGAGAACCATAAAGTTACACTTTGTTTGAACAATCCTGACAGTTTCGAACATGTAACGTGCTAATTTTGCAAAACAAAAAATCCTTTTTATAATTAACTAGCTATGTTTAAAATGTGTTTTGAAAAGCTTCAACCATAAGATTAAATTAACGATCAAAATTTAATTCTGTTACTATAAAATTTATATTTCATGTAATCTATGTTTGACAATATATCATGTAAACTATTAATTTTTGTTAAATTATAGTAGCATGTCAGTTGAAGTATATATATATGAATTTCAGTAAAATCACGTTTAATAATTTTCTTTTAACTGATTACACATCTCATCAAGTCTAACTGTGCATGTCTATAGCCCCAGCACCCATGAAAGAAAAGTACTGCAATACATAGGAAATTTTTGGCTAGCTGGAGGTAAGGCCTCAACAGTATATTTACAGTTTCCTCCGACAAAGGAAGAACATCATAATGATAAATCTAATAAGACTTTAGCTTACAGTTAAGTGACTACCTTCTTAGATTATAATTGCACAGAATTTCCTAGCTCTGGGTTTTATCCACATCTTACCACTTCAATCTCAGTTTGCCATTAACACACTGTTAGATAACAACAGCGCCTTCCTCGAAGTCATCATGAACTTAGCTACTATTAGAATAGCTGCTCCAGAGAGTCACATGCCAACAAGTATCAAGGTTTCTGCTGTGTCCTTGGCTGAAGGAAACTACTTTTGTAGAGGAGAAGTATGATAAACAAAAGGATAGAATGGGCAAAAGTTAAGATGTTATTTCTGGAAATGCTCTGAAGAGTTCAGCACATAAAAACAAGGCAAAAATAACACTAGCGAGAGCGAGTCTTTCAGCAGAATCTAGAATTGGCGGGAACTGAGGACAGGCAGCAATGTGTTTAAGTTGGAGTTCATTCAGGCTTAGTGAGTGTAAAAGACAGAGAAGAGGCTCAGTAAAGAGAAAAACACAAGTATGTGATGTAATTTGAATAATGTCCGTCAACCATAACCACCCTCCGACTCTCTCTAATGTCACCTTAGGAACACCAGAGCCCAGTTATTGCTTCACCTGTGAAGCATGAAGTGTTAAGATAGCCACTGTGGCATGAGCTTCCTTCCAGACATCACTTCCCCAAAGGAGACTCACTCTCCTTCCTTCTGTATCCATAAACTAACAATTTCTGTCTCGTAGAAAGCGTCCTGGAATGTCTGCATTGTCCTCAAAAAGACTTTCACTTCACTTCTTTGCATTCACCCATCCATTTCTCCCAATGCAGGTAAAACATTTATAAAAATGTATGGTAGATAGTAAGTTCTCAAAAGCACATTTTTTCTATTCTCTCCATATCATGGAACTGTACACTAAGGCTTTGCTTACCAATAAATTATCAGTTCAGTTTTTATCATGGCCATGCACTTTATCTTTAGATATGAATCTGCACTAGAGATGAAGAAAATGTCTATACCATGGTACTGGAGTTGTTAACACTGAGGTTTGAATGACCCTACCTACTTGAGACTGTGCAGTCTAGCTTGATTCCTTTTCACATCACAGATTTCCATCCATCCCTTGGTTCTCTGGAGAGAAGAAAATGTCGTTTCTAAGCAACTGCTGCATTATGAATCCCTAGTGACTTCTATTCTATTCTCACTGAATGAGATGATAAGGGGTACCTCGTCTACAAGCATGGAGCTTTTAGAAGACATGCTTTCTCTAACATTCTGTTGTGCAAATAGACACAGATGGATCATGTTGAATAGAGGACTGTATTCCTTGCCATGTTTCCATTCCAATGTATTAACTTTGCAAACTCATTTTTTCTTTTCTTTATAATTTTATTGGATTTTTTTATTTATTTACATTTCAAATGTTATCCCCTTTCCCGGTTTCCTGGCCATAACCCCATATCCCCTCCCCTTCGCCCTTCTTCTATGAGGATGTTCCCCTACTTGTCTATCCATCCCTTCCTGCCTCCCCACCTTGACATTCCCCTACATGGGGGACTCCAGCTTTGGCAGGACCAAGGGCTTCTCCTCTCATTGGTGCCCAACAAGGCCATCCTTTACTACATATGCAGCTGGAGCCATGGGTCAGTCCATGTGTCTTTGGGTAGAGGTTTAATCCCTGGGAGCTCTGGATGTTTGATATTGTTGTTCTTATGAGGTTACAAACCCCTTCAGCTCTTCAATCCTTTCTCTAACTCCTCCATTGGGGACCCAGTTCTCAGTTCAATGGTTGACTGACTGAGCCAAATATTATCGTTGTGCTCATAGCTTATCATGACATGTCTTCTTGCCTCTTTATGGATTAGTGTAAAGTTGGTTTTGCTGTCTCAAAAACTGATAATTTGTGCATATTTTAGGTCTCTATTTTTTTTAAATTAGCCAATTTCATTTGTATAAACTAACTGAAATATTCCCTGTATGAATGAGAGGAAAAATTTCCCATATACCATCTGCTCAATGTAAGACACAAAGACACAGAAACAGAGAAACACACACACACACACACACACACACACACACACACACACACACTTATACAGATACTATTAGTAACATCCCATGTTATATGAATTATATATTAAAACATGTGATCCTATATTAATACATCATTAGTACTTCTAAATTCATAGTATGCATTAGGGATTATTATTCTCTAGTATATAGATTTTGATAATTGTGTGCTGATGCCTATTCAGCTATAACATCCCTAAAGCACTGTTCTTTTTTTTTTTTTTTAATTAACTTGAGTATTTCTTATATACATTTCGAGTGTTATTCCCTTTCCCGGTTTCCGGGCAAACATCCCCCTTCCCCCTCCCCTTTCTTATCTGTGTTCCCCTCCCCTCCCCATCCTCCCCCCATTGCCGCCCTCCCCCCATAGACTAGTTCACTGGGGGTTCAGTCTTAGCAGGACCCAGGGCTTCCCCTTCCACTGGTGCTCTTACTAGGATATGCATTGCTACCTATGAGGTCAGAGTCCAGGGTCAGTCCATGAATAGTCTTTAGGGAGTGGCTTAGTCCCTGGAAGCTCTGGTTGCTTGGCATTGTTGTTCATAAGGGGTCTCGAGCCCCTTCAAGCTCTTCCAGTTCTTTCTCTGATTCCTTCAACGGGGGTTCTATTCTCAGTTCAGTGGTTTGCGCATTCGCCTCTGTGTTTGCTGTATTCTGGCTGTGTCTCTAAGGAGCGATCTACATCCAGCTCCTGTCAGCCTGCACTTCTTTGCTTCATCCATCTTGTCTAATTGGATGGCTGTATATGTATGGGCCACATGTGGGGCAGGCTCTGAATGGGTGTTCCTTCAGTCTCTGTTTTAATCTTTGCCTCCCTCTTCCCTGCCAAGGGTATTCTTGTTCCCCTTTGAAAGAAGGAGTGAAGCATTCACATTTTGATCATCCGTCTTGAGTTTCAATTGTTCTAGGCATCTAGGGTAATTCAAGTATTTGGGCTAATAGCCACTTATCAATGAGTGCATAACATGTGTGTTTTTCTGTGATTGGGTTACCTCACTCAGGATGATATTTTCCAGTTCTGACCATTTGCCTACGAATTTCATAAACTCGTTGTTTTTGATAGCTGAGTAATATTCCATTGTGTAGATGTACCACATTTTCTGTATCCATTCCTCTGTTGAAGGGCATCTGGGTTCTTTCCAGCTTCTGGCTATTATAAATAAGGCTGCGATGAACATAGTGGAGCACGTGTCTTTTTTATATGTTGGGGCATCTTTTGGGTATATGCCCAAGAGAGGTATAGCTGGATCCTCAGGCAGTTCAATGTCCAATTTTCTGAGGAACCTCCAGACTGATTTCCAGAATGGTTGTACCAGTCTGCAATCCCACCAACAATGGAGGAATGTTCCTCTTTCTCCACATCCTCTCCAGCATCTGCTGTCACCTGAGTTTTTGATCTTAGCCATTCTCACTGGTGTGAGGTGAAATCTCAGGGTTGTTTTGATTTGCATTACCCTTATGACTAAAGGTGTTGAACATTTCTTTAGGTGTTTCTCAGCCATTCGGCATTCCTCAGCTGTGAATTCTTTGTTTAGCTCTGAACCCCATTTTTTAATAGGGTTATTTGTCTCCCTGTGGTCTAACTTCTTGAGTTCTTTGTATATTTTGGATATAAGGCCTCTATCTGTTGTAGGATTGGTAAAGATCTTTTCCCAATCTGTTGGTTGCCATTTTGTCCTAACCACAGTGTACTTTGCCTTACAGAAGCTTTGCAGTTTCATGAGATCCCATTTGTCGATTCTTGATCTTAGAGCATAAGCCATTGGAGTTTTGTTCAGGAAATTTTTTCCAGTGCCCCTGTGTTCGAGATGCTGCCCTAGTTTTTCTTCTATTAGCTTGAGTGTATCTGGTTTGATGTGGAGGTCCTTGATCCACTTGGACTTAAGCTTTGTACAGGGTGATAAGCATGGATCGATCTGCATTCTTCTACATGTTGACCTCCAGTTGAACCAGCACCATTTGCTGAAAATGCTATCTTTTTTCCATTGGATGGTTTTGGCTCCTTTGTCAAAAATCAAGTGCCCATAGGTGTGTGGGTTCATTTCTGGGTCTTCAGTTCTGTTCCATTGGTCTGTCTGTCTGTCTCTGTACAAATACCATGCAGTTTTTATCACTATTGCTCTGTAATTCTGCTTGAGTTCAGGGACAGTGATTCCCCCTGAAGTCCTTTTATTGTTGAGGATAGTTTTAGCTATCCTGGGTTTTTTGTTATTCCAAATGAATTTGCAAATTGTTCTGTCTAACTCTTTGAAGAATTGGATTGGTATTTTGATGGGGATTGCATTGAATCTGTAGATCGCTTTTGGAAAAATGGCCATTTTTACTCTATTAATCCTGCCAATCCATGAGCATGGGAGATCTTTCCATCTTCTGAGGTCTTCTTCAATTTCTTTCTTCAGAGTCTTGAAGTTCTTATTGTACAGATCTTTTACTTGCTTGGTTAAAGTCACACCGAGTTACTTTATATTATTTGGGTCTATTATGAAGGGTGTCGTTTCCCTAATTTCTTTCTCGGCTTGTTTCTCTTTTGTGTAGAGGAAGGCTACTGATTTATTTGAGTTAATTTTATACCCAGCCACTTTGCTGAAGTTGTTTATCAGCTTTAGTAGTTCTCTGGTGGAACTTTTGGGATCACTTATATATACTATCATATCTGTTCTTTACTGTAGTCTATGATCTACATGACTTTATCACTGAACGATTTTTCATTTTGGAAACTGCATATTCTTTCCTATCCAAGAACATAATTTGCCTCTATTTTATTTGTTCTCAGTTTTGGCAATTATAAGTTAAAAAAAATCTATAAGCACTCATGGGTGATTTTTGTTTGGATATAAGTTTTCAGTTCATTGGAACAAGTATGAACAAAATATGTTCACAAAATATCTTCTGAATATTTTTCAGAATTCTCTGAAAGTTTACTAGTACATTAACATTTTATGCACTGAATTTTAGTGTTTCTCAATAATCTCCTTGGTAATTATTCAAGTCTTTGAATAATTGAATGCTATTATAACATTGACAATTATAGGGTATTAACAAGCTATTGCATCTAACCTTTACTCTGATTATAATTAACCTTTTATGAAAAAGCATAATAAATTAAAGTGCCATTTACATAGTGGTAATATGATTAAAAGGAAAGAAAAATACTCATGATCAATATTGCATGATTTCTATATTTCAAGCACTTTATCAAATTGGAAATGCAAATTCAGCAGTCTGGCTTCTCTTTTAGATGTAGAAGCTTAGGGGAAGCTTGAACCATCCCTCTAAGAACAACACTGCAGTCTCCCTCTGAAAGACTAGGAGTTCACATCTTCATGGTGCCTACTAGTCTTGACTTTGGTGGAGGCCCATTTCAAATGTACTAGTTCACTTCAGTTTTATTTCTTTTCCCCACAAGAAACTTTTAAACTGCATGCCTGGGCATACATCCCCTGTGAATTCTCACTGTGTAAGTGGGAGGTGGGGCTGCAAATGATTTTGTAATACACAGCTCAAGAATCTAAACCATATGGCTTTATTCTGTGTTTTAACACAAATAGAGTGTTATCTCTACTCAGCAGTAGCAGTACATGTGTAATTATATCTGCACACATCAAGCCTCCACCACTCCAGTGCAATCCACAGTAACTATGGAGACTCAGAAACAATGGGATCGTACATGTTCATAAAAGGAGAATGAAAATGTAAGCTTCCGTGAAACTCAAAGGTCTGTTTTGGATGCAAATTATATTTATGCTAATGACGATGGTAGCAAAATTCCTTGCATAAATTAATAGGCATAGAAGTTCTTTCAGTTCCTTAGTAATTAATGTTTTCTTCAGTGTACATCTTAAGTTTCTCTGCTTCTGCAACAGGCAAGTATGTGTCTTTAGGAATAAAATGGCCTTCTTTTGCACCTCAACAGTTTGTAATTTACCTCAGTGGTCAGCTTTAAAATTGAGTAAATAAGCTGCAGGTCAGGCACATTTGTCAAAGTCATTACTGCTTTAGTCGAGCAACTGAAAGGAAGAGGAAGTCTCCAGCATCCAAGGGGAAGCTAGGGAAAGGAAAAAGCCCCCAGGAGGTAAACCCCTAGAATGATTCACTTGATATGGGGACCCCTGAAAAAGAGATGTGTCTTTTCAGCTCCTGCAGTGTTCTTATAAAAGACAAATTACCAAGTAGGTGACTCTTCCAGCAACCAGACAGAATTTCCCTTAATCACCCTCTCTAAGCCACACACAAAAAATATATAGAATGATTGTATTCCATTCCTACTTTCCTTTTTTTCAGTGTTATGATAACCAATGTATTATTTAATGAAATTATCAGGCTCGACTCTTTTGAGAGGAAGGACATGATATTCCTTGAGATGGCAATAGATGGTACTTTGTTTTTTTTTTGTTGTTGTTGTTTTGTTTTGTTTTTTTTTTGTTTGGTTTTTTTTTGGTTTTTTTGTTTGTTTTTTTTTTGTTTGTTTTTTTTTGTTTGTTTGTTTTTTTTTTTTTTTTTTTTTTTTTTTTTTTTTTTTTGGAGCTGAGGACCGAACCCAGGGCCTTGAGCTTGCTAGGCAAGTGCTCTACCACTGAGCTAAATCCCCAACCCCTAGATGATACTTCTTAATGAAGAAAAAAAAATCAAAGTTTCTTAAGTATTCCTGTGTGAGTATGAGATGTTGTATTTCTATCTTAAATGTGATGGGACAAAAAGAATATTATCCACTAGACATTACAACAGGCACACAAAACACCAAGCACTCATACCTCTTAGAACTTGTGGATACCAGTGGAATGATAACACAGCCATGTGAATCTGAGTGTCTTGCCTTCCCTGGGTTTGATTATAGGAATACGTGTTTGCACAATGAGTCAGTAACAGGGAGCAATGAGCAGAAGATTTTCCTTTTAACAATAAGTTGTATTTCATGGCTTTAAAGTTGAACATTGCTTGTAAAATCATTGCACTGTTTCTGGCTCAGAGGCTCTTCAAGTCTAAAATGAAATTAAATATTTAGAAGTAAAATGTTTAGCCAAAAAACTAAGCCTCTGAATTCTTCATTATTTTCTTGTATAGGTATAAGTGCTTATAAAAATGAAGATTTAAGTGTTTGAAAGATGCTGGGAAGTAATTTGCTGATTTAATTGTAAAAGGCTCCAAACATGTGGCTTACATTTCTCAGTTCCACTACAGTCCCATTGGGTTTTCGAATAATGGGTGAAAACTTCATTTAAAAAAATGTGAAAAATGGCTTGAAGGTTTCAACAACCTCAAAATCAGCAGGATGCACCCTTCCCAAGTGAACAATTGACCTAAATCAGAGCCTTTCTGTACAAAAGCATACTTTGTCCTTGTCAGCGTGTTCAACAACATCTATTAGGCAAAATAACAGTGAATTTTTGTTTTTACACACATTTTTTAAAAACTGATAATGAATTGAAGTTGAAAAATAAACTCGTCAGTACTGCCAAATGGGAGAAAACTAACAAATAAAACCAATTGACACAACATAGTCTTTTGTGTTGGCTATTTTTTTTAAAGTTGCTTTGCAAGTCATGTTAGACCACCTAAGGAATGTCACTAGTCTCTGCCCATAATTCTGCTTCTTTCTTGATTTTGACACACAGGCTGAAAACACAATTATGTCTCATGTAAATCTCTTACTCACCCTCTTGAAAGCCATCTCCCTGAGCAACTTTGCTCACCTCAATTTGTTTTGCAGTGGCAATTGTTATGCTTCTAAAATGTAGTTTTCACAACTATTAGAAAGTGAACATGTGACCTGCCAACCCTAACCTGATAAAAGTCATAATCTAGTGATCATGGACTCTGTCATTTAAAGCATTCTGTGTGAATTGTGATGGGGGAAAACAGGCTTATAGTTTGGAGTTGAGGGAAATAGACTTGAGGAGATATATGATCAATAGACTAGAAGTGTATATGCCAATCACATTTCAACCCTGGGTAACACATTCAGGTGGTGATAGACTAATTTTGTTACTGTTATTAACACTTGAAAAAGGAGACATTTAATTAGGTAACAAATTTATGGTTGGCCACCTGGGTTCTTCTGAACTGCTATAATGGAATCTAGCAGGATGGATAACATAATTCATAGAATAACCTTTGGTTTATACTTCTAGAGTGTGTGATGTCCTAGCTTAAGGAGTAACAAGTAAGAAGGACTTTCAGATTTTGCTATAATATGGCAGAATGCATTGTGTAGAGACAGGGCAAGAAAATGGAGTTATTTGCAGAAGGCACTTCATAACTATCTTGAATATATTTGTAAGTGTGGAATCCTTGTGTTTTAAAATTCTCTCACTAGGCCTCACACCTAGCACTTTCAATTGGGTATTAAATCCTGAATATATATGGCACTGTCTGGTTTAGTTCATCAACTTGACACAAGCTGAAGTCAACAGAGAGGAAAGAGTCTCAGGTGAGGAAATATCTCCAAGAGATTCAGCTGTAAGGCATTTTCTCAATGGGGAATGGTTCCACCTACTGTGGGTGGTGCCATCCCTTGGCTGGTGGTCCTGGATTCTATATAAAGGTAAGTCAAGAAAGTTGTAAGAAGCAGGCCAGTAAGCAGCATCCCTCCATGGCCTCTGCATCAGCTCTTGTCTCCAGGTTGCAATCGTGCTTGAGTTGATATTCTGACTTCCTCCAATGGTAGACTGATCTGGAAGTATAAGCCAAATAAACCCTTTCCTTCCACTACAACTTACTTTTGAACATGGTGTTTTGTCACAGTAATAAAAACTCTAAGACCAGTTAGTTGGTACCAGTATAGTAAAGTATTACTGAGACAGACCTAATGATGTGTTTGAGGGAAGCTTGTGGAAGTACTATGGAACCTTGGGCTAGAAAAGCAAGTGAGTGTTAAGAATATGGTGGGATGTTCTGCAGGAAGCTGGAAGGAAAGTATGTTGAAAGCAGTGAAGAGGATGGAGACCTGCCTTGTGACATTTCATGTGGAAGATTAAAGACTCTGTTTGCCAGGGCCTTTTGCTATTTTTGATTTAAGATTCTGTGGTTCTGGACTGCTGGAGATGAAGACTCAGTTGTGATTATCAAGATAACAGAACTACTAAGTTGAAATCTTTACTGGGACAACTGATGCTGGTTAACTGGAGCTAAGAAATTAGTGGCGATTAAGAGACCATTGGTATCGAGGTATAATTTTTTGAGAAGTGTTTTCTAAGAGCACAAAGAAACTGTGTTTCTGGGATCACGTGCTGTCGCCAGGCTTAGTGATGTGTAAGAATCACTCATGTGTACTGGTTTTGAAGGTATGAAAGTGTCATGGAATGAAGATGAGCATTGGCACTGTGACAGATCAGGAAAGGCCATTGGTGAGGGTGTGTGTTTGAAGGGCTAGGACTGAAAGAGCCACTCAAAGAGGTTGAGCCTTGGTACCATGAAGAGATCCTATGAGAGGCTACTGGTGAAAGTGCAGCCTAGTTGCAGCAGAAGATCTCAGCATTTTAGTGATGCCATTACCATGGGATGGCTACCAAGAATAGCAGCAGCAGTGGAGTGGAAACATCTTGAGCCTAAAAGACAAGCTGTCTGTGCTACAGAGGACAGAGCTGGAGAAGCAAGCCAAGCCCTGTGGATGAGTCTCAAAGATTGACTGGATCCCAGACATTGGACAGTTGGTGTTTGATTTTGATATGTCCTACACGTGGGCAAAATAGTCAGAACCCCTCCCTTGTGCCCAACACACACACACACACACACACACACACACACACACACAGTTAAGGGTCCAACAGAGCATAGCATGTGTGCAGATCCATGAAGAATCTGAAATTGCTCTTTCACTCTCTGTGAACCCTCCTTAGTTGATTCTGGAGGCCATGACCTTATGGTGCCTTCTATCCCTCTGGATCCTATAGTCCTTCCTCCACCTATTCTATGCTCCAAGCTTCACTAATGTAAGGCTGTGGGTACCTACCTCTGCTCCCATTAGCTGCTGGAGAAGTCTCTCTGATGATAATTAAGCTATGTACAGATCATATGAGTACAACAGAATATTATTGGGAATCATTTCATTAACTCTGTGTGTGTGTGTGTGTGTGTGTGTGTGTGTGTGTGTGTGTGTGTGTGATTTTTGGTTCTATCCTAGATCTCTGAGCCATCCAATTTCTCAACCCCCACCGTTTAGGCAGTGTTGGGTGTCACACCCACCTCGGCCAGCAAGGAAGACACAACAAGGTTGGATTCTTCTCAACAGCCTTTACTGCAGGACACCTTCATTATTGACACGGGGACCACGAGCGGCAAATTCGCTCACCTTATATACACAACAGTATGCTAATAATCTCTCAAGGATTGGTGGGGCACGGGTCACCCCACTATCACCCCACTACTTGTCCTCCAGGGATTGGCGGAGAACGAATCACCTCACCAGCATGGTACCGCCCCCCCATTAGCATGTTACCAGCCAACTGACACCAGGTGCAAAACCTGCGCACCACAGGAGGGTGCCAGATCATACAGCTGACCTGACCAGGGGACAAGCCTGCACATGCTCAGTAAGTTGTTTACATTCAGACGGGGCTGGCTGTTGGTGCCATCTTTGTTTTGCCGCGCCACTCCCTACAGTTGGGAATATGGTCCCACTTGTAGTGTGGTCCTCGGAATGAACCAGTCATTGGTCAGACATTCCTACAAATTCTTTTTTTTTCTTTATTGACATGAGTATTTCTTATTTACATTTCGATTGTTATTCCCTTTCCCCGTTCTGGGCCAACATCCCCCTAGCCCCTCCCCCTACCCTTCTATATGGGTGTTCCTCTCCCCATTCTCCCCCCATTACTGCCCTCCCCCCAACAATCACGTTCACTGGGGGTTCAGTCTTAGCAGGACCAAGGGCCTCCCCTTCCACTGGTGCTCTTACTAGGCTATTCATTGCTACCTATGAGGTTGGAGCCCAGGGTCAGTCCATGTATAGTCTTTGGGTAGTGGCTTAGTCGTTGGTTGGCTCTGGTTGTTCATATGGGGTCTTGAGCCCCTTCAAGCTCTTCCAGTCCTTTCTCTGATTCCTTCAACGGGGGTCCGTTCTCAGTTCAGTGGTTTGCTGCTGGCATTCACCTATGTATTTGCTGTAATCTGGCTGTGTCTCTCAGGAGAGATCTACATCCGGTTCCTGTCGGCCTGCACTTCTTTGCTTCATCCATCTTGTCTAATTGGGTGGCTGTATATGTATGGGCAGCCACTATTTCCCCAGTGCATCTTGCAAGCAGGTCTGATAGGAGATTTTGTGTCTGGATTGGTGTCCTACCCTCACCACTGGGAGCCGAGCCTGTCCAGAGAAGATAGAGAGTTCAGATCCCCCATTAGAGGATCCCTCATAGGATCACAGTCACAGGTTCCAGGAAGTTTCCTTCATCGTCCAAACAGTATTTAACATATAACATTTCTATTTTATTTATTTTTATTCTTTTTGTTAAAGGGACTTTTCATAGAGCTGAATGTTTGAAATCACAATCTTCCTACATCAGTCTCTCAAGGATCCATATTGATTAACTTATGTGTGAATATAGAAAATTCACAAAACCCATCTAAAGTTTTTGCCAGTGGTTTTGGTCTACTTTCTTCAACACCCTTGATTTTACAAATGTAGAATTGGAAAAAAGTAAACAATGTCCTTGTGGGCATAGCTCTGTTTCTGTCCACAAGCGGGATGCAGAAAAGATTTTATTGCTTCACTAATTCTGAGGACAGTCACTTGGGAAAACTGGAGCCTAAGAAAGTAGGTCATCTGCATGGTAGAGTATTGGAATGCATGGAATGGCCATAATTTTGTGATGCTTTCTTCTATGCAGACAGCTTAGCCACAAAACACACAATCCTTACCCTTAAATTTCAATAAGCTATAGACATGCATGTAGAAATCATTGTATAATACTTGGCATGCATATTTATTGAAAGATGAATTTCCTATTTAAAAATTCCTTTGGTGTTTTTTAACATCTGTAAGTTTCAGCTTCCTTATGCAATTTGACTGTTTTTCTTTGTCTACTTCTTCTTTAAAAATAGACTGAGCATTTCTGAACTCAGAAAGTGTTCATAATTGAGTTTGATTGTTCTCATCTATCTTCATTATAAAGTGACATACCTTTTTCAGAGGCTTGTCTAGTTAATAAAATGTTGCTCATTTTAAATAAACTAACAAATTTAAGTATCTATCATATGTCTAATTCACAGAATATTTTTCCTTGGGAAAAAGGTAATGAAATTTGGTTTTTCAATAAGATATATACACACAGGTATAAGGTAATTTAAATGCATTAGAAACATGCATTATAATTTGTATTTTCATTAATAAGAAATTCTAATAATATATGTCACATCTACACTGAAGAAGATGCCAAATAATTCAAATTTCCATTTGTTGCTATAAATTATTTTATAATTACAAAATGTTGTAATGTATAAGAGTTGATAGTTGACTTATTTTAGCTACCTCAATGAGTACTTTATTTATAGGCAAAACCAAAAGTACATTTTCTAAATTAAACAAATAATAGTTGAGGCTGTCATGTCATATAGCCAGAAGTATTTGAGGGATTTTTTTCAGATATGTTTCCTCCATAGTTTCACATTTGTCTATTTTTTTATTCTACTAGAAGATAATCTGACTTGCCTTTTGACTATTTGTTTTGTTAGGAACCCAGGACAACTCAGGACAAGTCACAACACTGTCTAATACAATGCAGTCTTGCATGTCTTCTAAATGAGCAGTAGAGTCCTATGGGTAATTGAGACCAAATCTTCAAACCAAAGTTAATTATGTTTCTGTTATTCATTGAAGTTGGACAAATGCAGAAGATTTCAGGAATAGAACTGTTTGAAGTTTGGCTTCCTCTTGAGCTAACTTCCTCTTTCTGGAACATGTGGTTTCATAGCACAAATACATTTTCTTAACATGCATTGCTTTGAAGGAGCTGAAGGGGTTTACAACCCGTAGGAAGAACAACAATATTAACCAACCAGACCCGGACCACCAGAGCTCCCAGGGACTAAACTACCAAGCAAAGAGTACACATGGAGGGATCTATGGCTCCAGCCGCATATGTAGCAAAGGATGGCATTTTTGGGCATCAATAGGAGGAGAGGCCCTTGGTCCTAGGAAGGCTAGATGCCCCAGTATAGGGGAATGCTAGGGTGAGGAGGTGGGAGAGAGTGAATGGGTGGGTGGCTAGGTGGGGGGAGCATCCTCATAGAAGCAGGCAGAGGGAGGATGGAATAGGGGTTTTCCAGAGTAGAAACTGGGAAGGAGGACAACATTTGTAATTTAAATAAATAAAATGTTCAATTTAAAAAAGAAAGAAAACTATGCTAAATTGTTGATTATGTTAAGGTTAAGTATTACCAAGGAAAGTACTAAGTTGGAATGGGAATACAATTATTTCAGGTCCTCTGAGAAGCCATCAGGAAAGTATCAATGAATGGGATCTTAGGTCTGTAACCAATTATCTCTTCATGCATTTCAATTAATCTGACATACTGAAATGATTAAAATTAAATTATTACTATATTGAAACTTTCTCATACTTGAGTCCAAATTGATCTTATATTTTTTCCAATTTTCTTCTCTATAACTTAAGGTTTCTGGAATTGTGGCTTCAATTGGACAATAGACATGTTTTCTGGAGTAAAAGTTTTCATGACACATGTTTCCAATACATCACCTCTCCACCCATAATTCACATATCCTCTCATCCATTCATTGATTTGATATTCATGTAATTTGTATATTAATTTCATGCCAATTTGACATTATGTATAGCAATAGCTTAGTATTGTGAATTAAGAAGTTTTAACTCAATACCACTTCTTCAGCTCACTCTCTTTTATTCTTCTGAAAAAGTTGATTGAATGCTACTTTAATTAATGTACTAATGGTCAACATGTTATGCTGATAATAATTGTGAATGACTACTCTTAGACATGTGCTGGCCAAATTTTTCATAACAGTTTATGGGCAGTAGTGGTACCAGAACCTGCAAGTTTCATAATCATGTTTCAAAACAACTAAACAAATATTCTATTCTATCCACTTGGTAGGACCTCTTTAATTTGTTTCCTATTACATTGATGGTTAATCTCTGTTTTTTTCTCCAAGGTATTTAAGAGAAATCCTTCAAAAGGAGAGGCATACTATTTACAGATTATTTCTCTGTTGTTCTGTATAGTCAAAAGAATGACTTCTCATGGGCATTAATTTGTTTTTTGAATATGTGTGTTCATTAAATATATAACAAATCAAACTAAAAAAAGCAGAGATACATAGACAGGTAGACAGACAGGCAGACAGCAAAACATCAATTAAATCAGGCACTCAAAAGTTCCAGTGCAAATCACCTGGAAGATGTTTAAGGACAGTCAGCTGAAGTTATTGTCAGCAACAGTCCTATACAAAGAAGAGTGTGCAGTCTGGAGAGACTTACAGATAATAAAATGACATAAAAGAGATACCAGATATCCTGAGATCCACAGCCTATAGCAGAAACAAACTAGGCAGTTGATAGAACAAGCTGGAGTTCCCAGAAGAGCTTTTTCACCATGAAAGAGGCTGGCCTTCAATCTTTTCTTTCCCATCATAGGCACTTGCACAGTTTAGGATAAATAGCAAACTCTATTACAGGACTAGTGTTCTAGCTGTTCTCAAGGATCCTTGGGCTGTTTAGTTGCTCTCTTTCTCTATTACAGAGCTGGTGGAATAATTCCATCTCTAGACAAAGGACCCTAATCTGGAGGACACACTAAGATAAGTATGTTTGTGTCTGTAAGAAACGGCAAGTAAGTCTGCTCCCAGACATCACTTCTGAGTGAGTTCAAGAGACACATAATAATTTGGCAAAATAAAGTGCGTTATGTCTACCCAGAGAGATTTTCTCTGAATAACTTGAAATATTTATGGGATTCATTTTTCTTCATTGTGCAAAATCGTCTCTTGAATTCTAATGACATATTTGTACTTTATTTATGAATGGTTTTTAGTGTTGGTTTGTCACAAAGACTTTTTGATGTGATTGAAAGAGGTTACAAAGAAACACTGAAACAATTATTCAGAAGATGTGCCAACACAGCATGGTCCCAGACCTGAGTTTGCCCATCCTTCTCTAAGGCTCAGTTAACTTCTAATTCATAATTTCTTTCTATCCTCATGGCTCAGTGTATGTTCTTCATGATCTTGAAATATTTTAGAACTGTGCTCTATGCTCATGGACTGAGAGTTTGCTACTTTGATTTTAATTTACAGAAGTCCTTGATGTGTGTCATTTTGACCTAATCTTTAAACTTAAACAGATCTGCATCTATACTGAAAAACAACCATGATAACAGTACTAACAACAGGATGCCAAGTTGACTTAGTGGTAAAGTTGCTTGCTGGCAAACCTGAGGACCTAAGTTCTTTCCCTGAATTTCACATGAGTAAAAGAGAAAACCAATTCTTGCAAATTGTTTTTGGACCTCCAAACATGTGAACCTTGTCACATATAGGCAATAAAACACACAAATTAATTAATTTTAAAAATTGCACAAATTGTATGTACTTTGGTCTTGACTTACTATGTCAATATCTAAAATATTTAAGTCAATGCATACAATTTCCATGGACTTGTGGCAGATTTTGAAACGCTTATGTAAATTCTTCAGCTCTTCAGAGGCTGAAACAGTAGTATCACGAAGGAGAAGACAACATTGGCTAGGTAGAGACACATTCTATAAATAAACAAATAGTAAGAGGTTCCTGTAACTTTAATTTTGTCTTTGTTTTATTTTAAACTCAGCATGTCTTGTTGCTGAATCCTTTCCATTAGCTAATCATAACACTTCTCTGAAATATTTTTCAAAACTTTAATGCTGAATACATAAAGAACTGGTTTCTGCGTTTTCAGAAAGCAAATGTATAACCTACGCGTCAGTTAATCTAGAATAGTAGCACTTTCCCCAGCATTTAGGAGGTAGAGGGCTGTGATCACAAGTTTGAGGTCAGTTTCAGCTATGTAGAGAGCTTCAATCTCTCTCTCTCTCTCTCTCTCTCTCTCTCTCTCTCTCTCTCTCTCTCTCTCTCTCTCTCTCTCTCTCTCTCTCTCTCTCTCTCTCTCTCTCTCTCTCTCTCTCTCTCTCTCTCTCTCTCACACACACTTACACACACACAGACACAGAAACACACACATACACACACACACACACACACACATAAATATATATATATATTATATATGGAGGATCAACATTGACTATATGAAGAAACACTCTGTAAATTAGCATACATAGCAATACTTTAGTCTTTGTCCATGTTTTATTTTAAGGTGAATATGTCTAGAAACATTCTGTCTTCAGAAGTTGGTACTTTTATGAATTCATTCTTTTTTCATTTCTCCAAATGAAGTTTCTTGAACTCTAAGGACCTATTTATACTAGATACAATCATGTTTTGGTTTTATGATTTTGTTTGTTTGATATCTGATGTATGTCAGGCTGCCCTTAAGCTTTCTGTAAGTCAGAGATAGGACCTCTAATTTCCTCACCTTTCTGTCTTTACCTCTCAGTTGTGGGTTTTCAGGCATGTACCACCATACTTGATTCATATATTTCCAGGGATCAAGTCCAGTGTCTCCTGAATGCTATGTATGCACTCTACGAAACAAACAAACAAAACAAACAAACAAACAAAAAAAAACCTGAGCTGTCGATTCAGTACTAGTCCTATATATTTAAAATGCAGAAATATCTGAAATATCCAAATCTTCAAAGGAAGAAAGAAAGAAAGAAAGAGAGAAAGAAAGAAAGAAAGGAAGGAAGGAAGGAAGGAAGGAAGGAAGGAAGGAAGGAAGGAAGGAAGAATCTAGACCAGTGCTCACATGATCCAGAATCTCTTCACCATTCTCTTAAGGGAATCTGCCAGACTACAGTGTTTAATAGAGTAGAGGCACTCTTAGTAATGATCTTTGTTCTAGGACCTCCTTTTTTTCAAAGCAAATCTTTGTTCCTTTGATCAGAATATCAAGATGAGCACATGATAAGTATCACAAATTGTGACAATCAGATTCTCACTGTTTTACTTCATTGACAAGAGCTCAAAGAATAACTTTCCCTAGGAGTAGACTTGAAATTAAGAATACAAATTACCCCAATTTTGGAGAGCTTCTGGGTTCAAAGACCAGCACAATCATTAAAAACTACTCTTCAATTATAACTCTTAAACACACTGCTCACTGAGGGAACACTGCACAGAGAATTGTCATAATGTGAAAATGATTCACTCCTGCACTGGAATGGTCAATCCTGATTACAATTCATGGTATTGAATTTATCTTACATTTTTTTTCTTTGTCAAGAACACAGCACTTTTGACACCTTTCTCCGTGTCCCAACCCTTAACAATTTCACTTTGGGCAGACAAGCCTGGGAAACCAGAGGAGACTGCTCTCTGCACACACATCTCGGACGCCAGAGGAAAAAGCCAAAGACCATCTGGAACCCTGGTGCACTGAAGCTCCCAGAAGGGGCGGCACAGGTCTTCCTGGTTGCTGCCGCTGCAGAGAGCCCCTGGGCAGCACCCCGCGAGCAAGCTTGAGCCTCAGGACCACAGGTAAGACCAACTTGTCTGCTGCAAGAGAGCTGCCTGGTGAGCTCGGGACACACGAAGGCAGAGTTCATCTAGGACTGGGCCCTTCCTGTGTTTACCGGAAGTCCCACACCCTCGGATCCCAGCCGGCAGCAGCTCTCTGCTCCCAGACCCCTTGGGAAAGAGGCCTCACCGCCTGGTCAGGTGGGCACTCATGAGGCTGCAGAGCGGAAGACACCACCAACACTGCCCACCCCTGCCCACATCCCTGACCCAAGAGGAAAATGTATAAGGCCTTTGGGCTCCCGTGGGGGAGGGCCCAGGAGCGGCAGGACCCCTGCGTGAGACACCTCGTGAACCTGAGGGAAACAGACCAGATAAACAGTTCTCTGCACCCAAATCCCGTGGGAGGGAGAGCTAAACCTTCAGAGAGGCAGACAAGCCTGGGAAACCAGAGGAGACTGCTCTCTGCACACACATCTCGGACGCCAGAGGAAAAAGCCAAAGACCATCGGGAACCCTGGTGCACTGAAGCTCCCGGAAGGGGCGGCACAGGTCTTCCTGGTTGCTGCCACCGCAGAGAGCCCGTGGGCAGCACCCCGCGAGCAAACTTGAGCCTCGGGAACACAGGTAAGACCAACTTTTCTGCTGCAAGACAGCTGCCTGGTGGATTCAAGACACAGGCCCACAGGAACAGCTGAAGACCTGTAGAGAGGAAAAACTACACGCCCTAAAACAGAACACTCTGTCCCCATAACTGACTGAGAGGAAAACAGGTCTACAGCACTCCTGACACACAGGCTTATAGGACAGTCTAGCCACTGTCAGAAATAGCAGAACAAAGTAACACTAGAGATAATCTGATGGCGAGAGGCAAGCACAGGAACACAAGCAACAGAAACCAAGACTACATGGCATCATCGGAGCCCAATTCTCCCACCAAAACAAACATGGAATATCCAAACACACCAGAAAAGCAAGATCTAGTTTCAAAATCATATTTGATCATGATGCTGGAGGACTTCAAGAAAGACGTGAAGAACTCCCTTAGGGAAACACAGGAAAACATTAATAAACAAGTAGAAGCCTACAGAGAGGAATCGCAAAAATCCCTGAAAGAATTCCAGGAAAACACAATCAAACAGTTGAAGGAATTAAAAATGGAAATAGAAGCAATCAAGAAAGAACACATGGAAACAACACTGGATATAGAAAACCAAAAGAAAAGACAAGGAGCTGTAGATACAAGCTTCACCAACAGAATACAAGAGATGGAAGAGAGAATCTCAGGAGCAGAAGATTCCATAGAAATCATTGACTCAACTGTCAAAGATAATGTAAAGCGGAAAAAGCTACTGGTCCAAAACATACAGGAAATCCAGGACTCAATGAGAAGATCAAACCTAAGGATAATAGGTATAGAAGAGAGTGAAGACTCCCACCTCAAAGGACCAGTAAATATCTTCAACAAAATCATAGAAGAAAACTTCCCTAACCTAAAAAAAGAGATACCCATAGGCATACAAGAAGCCCACAGAACTCCAAATAGATTGGACCAGAAAAGAAACACCTCCCGTCACATAATAGTCAAAACACCAAACGCACAAAATAAAGAAAGAATATTAAAAGCAGTAAGGGAAAAAGGTCAAGTAACATATAAAGGCAGACGTATCAGAATCACACCAGACTTCTCGCCAGAAACTATGAAGGCCAGAAGATCCTGGAATGATGTCATACAGACCCTAAGAGAACACAAATGCCAGCCCAGGTTGCTGTATCCTGCAAAACTCTCAATTAACATAGATGGAGAAACCAAGATATTCCATGACAAAACCAAATTTACACAATATCTTTCTACAAATCCAGCACTACAAAGGATAATAAATGGTAAAGCCCAACATAAGGAGGCAAGCTATACCCTAGAAGAAGCAAGAAACTAATCACCTTGGCAACAAAACAAAGAGAGTGAAAGCACACAAACATAACCTCACATCCAAATATGAATATAACAGGAAGCAATAATCACTATTCCTTAATATCTCTCAACATCAATGGCCTCAACTCCCCAATAAAAAGACATAGATTAACAAACTGGATACGCAACGAGGACCCTGCATTCTGCTGCCTACAGGAAACACACCTCAGAGACAAAGACAGATATTACCTCAGAATGAAAGGCTGGAAAACAATTTTCCAAGCAAATGGTCAGAAGAAGCAAGCTGGAGTAGCCATTCTAATATCAAATAAAATCAATTTTCAACTAAAAGTCATCAAAAAAGATAAGGAAGGACACTTCATATTCATCAAAGGAAAAATCCACCAAGATGAACTCTCAATCCTAAATATCTATGCCCCAAATAAAAGGGCACCTACATACGTAAAAGAAACCTTACTAAAGCTCAAAACACACATTGCACCTCACACAATAATAGTGGGAGATTTCAACACCCCACTCTCATCAATGGACAGATCATGGAAACAGAAATTAAACAGTGATGTCGACAGACTAAGAGAAGTCATGAGCCAAATGGACTTAACGGATATTTATAGAACATTCTATCCTAAAGCAAAAGGATATACCTTCTTCTCAGCTCCTCATGGTACTTTCTCCAAAATTGACCATATAATTGGTCAAAAAACGGGCCTCAACAGGTACAGAAAGATAGAAATAATCCCATGCGTGCTATCGGACCACCATGGCCTAAAACTGGTCTTCAATAACAATAAGGGAAGAATGCCCACATATACGTGGAAATTGAAAAATGCTCTACTCAATGATAACCTGGTCAAGGAAGAAATAAAGAAAGAAATTAAAAACTTTTTAGAATTTAATGAAAATGAAGGTACAACATACCCAAACTTATGGGACACAATGAAAGCTGTGCTAAGAGGAAAACTCATAGCGCTGAGTGCCTGCAGAAAGAAACAGGAAAGAGCATATGTCAGCAGCTTGACAGCACACCTAAAAGCTCTAGAACAAAAAGAAGCAAATACACCCAGGAGGAGTAGAAGGCAGGAAATAATCAAACTCAGAGCTGAAATCAACTAAGTAGAAACAAAAAGGACCATAGAAAGAATCAACAGAACCAAAAGTTGGTTCTTTGAGAAAATCAACAAGATAGATAAACCCTTAGCCAGACTAACGAGAGGACACAGAGAGTGCGTCCAAATTAACAAAATCAGAAATGAAAAGGGAGACATAACTACAGAAACAGAGGAAATCCAAAAAATCATCATATCCTACTACAAAAACCTATATTCAGCAAAACTGGAAAATCTGGAGGAAATGGACAATTTCCTAGACAGATACCAGGTACTGCTGTTAAATCAGGAACAGATAAACCAGTTAAACAACCCCATAACTCCTAAGGAAATAGAAGCAGTCATTAAAGATCTCCCAACCAAAAAGAGCCCAGGTCCAGACGGGTTTAGTGCAGAATTCTATCAAACCTTCATAGAAGACCTCATACCAATATTATCCAAACTATTCCACAAAATTGAAACAGATGGATCACTACCGAATACCTTCTACGTAGCCACAATTACTCTTATACCTAAACCACACAAAGACACAACAAAGAAAGAGAACTTCAGACCAATTTCCCTTATGAATATCGACGCAAAAATACTCAACAAAATTCTGGCAAACCGAATCCAAGAGCACATCAAAACAATCATCCACCATGACCAAGTAGGCTTCATCCCAGGCATGCAGGGATGGTTTAATATACGGAAAACCATCAACGTGATCCATTATATAAACAAACTGAAAGAACAAAACCACATGATCATTTCATTAGACGCTGAGAAAGCATTTGACAAAATTCAACACCCCTTCATGACAAAAGTCCTGGAAAGAATAGGAATTCAAGGCCCATACCTGAACATAGTAAAAGCCATATACAGCAAACCAGTTGCTAACATTAAACTAAATGGAGAGAAACTTGAAGCAATCCAACTAAAATCAGGGACTAGACAAGGCTGCCCACTCTCTCCCTACTTATTCAATATAGTTCTTGAAGTTCTAGACAGAGCAATCAGACAACAAAAGGAGGTCAAGGGGATACAGATCGGAAAATAAGAAGTCAAAATATCACTATTTGCAGATGATATGATAGTATATTTAAGTGATCCCAAAAGTTCAACCTGAGAACTACTAAAGCTGATAAACAACTTCAGCAAAGTGGCTGGGTATAAAATTAACTCAAATAAATCAGTAGCCTTCCTCTACACAAAAGAGAAACAAGCCGAGAAAGAAATTAGGGAAACGACACCCTTCATAATAGACCCAAATAATATAAAGTACCTCGGTGTGACTTTAACCAAGCAAGTAAAAGATCTGTACAATAAGAACTTCAAGACACTGAAGAAGGAAATTGAAGAAGACCTCAGAAGATGGAAAGATCTCCCACGCTCATGGATTGGCAGGATTAATATAGTAAAAATGGCCATTTTACCAAAAGCAATCTACAGATTCAATGCAATCCCCATCAAAATACCAATCCAATTCTTCAAAGAGTTAGACAGAACAATTTGCAAATTCATCTGGAATAACAAAAAACCCAGGATAGCTAAAGCTATCCTCAACAATAAAAGGACTTCAGGGGGAATCACTATCCCTGAACTCAAGCAGTATTACAGAGCAATAGTGATAAAAACTGCATGGTATTGGTACAGAGACAGACAGATAGACCAACGGAATAGAATTGAAGACCCAGAAATGAACCCACACACCTATGGTCACTTGATTTTTGACAAAGGAGCCAAAACCATCCAATGGAAAAAAGATAGCATTTTCAGCAAATGGTGCTGGTTCAACTGGAGGTCAACATGTAGAAGAATGCAGATCGATCCATGCTTATAACCCTGTACAAAGCTTAAGTCCAAGTGGATCAAGGACCTCCACATCAAACCAGACACACTCAAACTAATAGAAGAAAAACTAGGGAAGCATCTGGAACACATGGGCACTGGAAAAAATTTCCTAAACAAAACACCAGTGGCTTACGCTCTAAGATCAAGAATCGACAAATGGGATCTCATAAAACTGCAAAGCTTCTGTAAGGCAAAGGACACTGTGGTTAGGACAAAACGGCAACCAACAGATTGGGAAAAGATCTTTACCAATCCTACAACAGATAGAGGCCTTATATCCAAAATATACAAAGAACTCAATAAGTTAGACCGCAGGGAAACAAATAACCCTATTAAAAAATGGGGTTCAGAGCTAAACAAAGAATTCACAGCTGAGGAATGCCAAATGCCTGAGAAACACCTAAAGAAATGTTCAACATCTTTAGTCATAAGGGAAATGCAAATCAAAACAACCCTGAGATTTCACCTCACACCAGTGAGAATGGCTATGATCAAAAACTCAGGGGACAACAGATGCTGGTGAGGATGTGGAGAAAGAGGAACACTCCTCCATTGTTGGTGGGATTGCAAACTGGTACAACCATTCTGGAAATCAGTCTGGAGGATCCTCAGAAAATTGGACATTGAACTGCCTGAGGATCCAGCTATACCTCTCTTGGGCATATACCCAAAAGATGCCCCAACATATAAAAAAGACATGTGCTCCACTATGTTCATTGCAGCCTTATTTATAATAGCCAGAAGCTGGAAAGAACCCAGATGCCCTTCAACAGAGGAATGGATACAGAAAATGTGGTACATCTACACAATGGAATATTACTCAGCTATCAAAAACAACGACTTTATGAAATTCATAGGCAAATGGTTGGAACTGGAAAACAACATCCTGAGTGAGCTAACCCAATCACAGAAAGACATACATGGTATGCACTCATTGATAAGTGGCTATTAGCCCAAATGCTTGAATTACCCTAGATGCCTAGAACAAATGAAACTCAAGATGGATGATCAAAATGTGAATGCTTCACTCCTTCTTTAAAAGGGGAACAAGAATACCCTTGGCAGGGAAGAGAGAGGCAAAGATTAAAACAGAGACTGAAGGAACACCCATTCAGAGCCTGCCCCACATGTGGCCCATACATATACAGCCACCCAAATAGACAAGATGGATGAAGCAAAGAAGTGCAGACCGACAGGAGCCGGATGTAGTTCGCTCCTGAGAGACACAGCCAGAATACAGCAAATACAGAGGCGAATGCCAGCAGCAAACCACTGAAGTGAGAATAAGACCCCCGTTGAAGGAATCAGAGAAAGAACTGGAAGATCTTGAAGGGGCTCGAGACCCCATATGTACAACAATGCCAAGCAACCAGAGCTTCCAGGGACTAAGCCACTACCTAAAGACTATACATGGACTGACCCTGGACTCTGACCTCATAGGTAGCAATGAATATCCTAGTAAGAGCACCAGTGGAAGGAGAAGCCCTGGGTCCTGCTAAGACTGAACCCCCAGTGAACTAGACTGGTGGGGGGAGGGCGGCAATGGGGGGAGGTTCGGGAGGGGAACACCCATAAGGAAGGGGAGGGGGGAGGGGGATGTTTGCCCGGATACTGGGAAAGGGAATAACACTCGAAATGTATATAAGAAATACTCAAGTTAATAAAAAAAATAAACATACATGATTTGAAAAAAAAAACAATTTCACTTTGTATTTTCTTAATGGGTCATAGATACAATTTTACAGCAATCATTCTGTCTCAAAGCTAAAAAGAAAGTAAAATAGAACAGTGTCAAGAAGCAATTAGGCACATAGCTGCTTATCAAATGTCTTTGTCTAATGGAGTCAAGATTCTTCAACCCTTCCTGCACTTAAGTTTGGCTTCAGCTACTATGTCTTCATAGAATTACTTCATGAGAGCACTGAGAAAACCATGCTTGTTAATGTTAAGAGTATGAAGTGTTTCAGTGTTGACATAAACTTAAAAGTTGAAATATCTAGTCACCTAAATGATATAATTTTGAGCTTAGAAATGTTTTCTTTTGAGGAGTGGATGTTCATGACATATGCAAGGATTGAGAGAGGGGAGTCTGCATACTGTGTTCAGAAAAATTCCTAAAACCACATTCTCCCAAACTTAATGTAATACGTTTCGTAAACGACTTTTACAGATTCATTTAGGTTTTGTTACACCCTTTGGGGAGTTAACTTAGAAAGTGTTCCGTAACATTCAAATGTTAGGGATGCATTCTTTAGAAATTAATATCCTATTGGCATATGAGATATATTACCTCATCCTTTCCTCTGCCTAAAATTTTATGACATTTTGGGAGGGGTAAGAAAAGAGTGGCCTATCAGTGACATTGTATTCCATTATTAATGTTATGAATTTAAGCAAGAAGATCTTGACCATCATGTGTTAATGGAAAATTCATACCAGAAACACAAAATACAAGATTCAAAGTTGATGTGCGTTAAAATCAGTCTCTATTATATTATAAACATTGAATAAAAGATTAAAATGTAAAGATAAGAAACAACAGATTTCTTTAACTCTCTGTGCCAGGCAATGAGATATGTGCATTTCAACTATTTTCTCTTCATAGTTCTGACATCCAATGTTCTTAAACTACATGCACTCGAGCCAGAGAAGAAGAAATGTAGTTCTTTATATCTGTAAATTCCTGCAATGTGAACCAAGTCCAGCAATTTTATATGATATGCTTGTCACATAAATTCTCATAAGAGAATTTCGACTTGTTTATATTTTCATTTTTGTTCAAGAAAAATCATACTGGCAGATTGTCTTTTATCTCCTCCTGAGGAATGTGCTCATTTGAGGAATCTTGGAAAATCCTATTCAGATTTAACATCCATTGACACCTTGTTCTCTTTGCAACAAATAAAGCTCTAGCAGATTTTAACATCAACTTTAGTTTTTGATTGCCTAAAATACTTTGAAGCAACAAAATTATTTTTATTTAATGAAATATAATTTTTACATATCTCCCTCTGCATTAGCTCTCCTACATGTCTCATGTTCCCTCACATTCCCTCTTTCCTAAATTCATAGCATCTTCTTCTTCAACAATTGTTATCGCACACAGACAGACAGACAGACACACACACACACAAATGAATAAATATACAAATACCCCTTGGTGTATCTTCTCAGCATTGCTTGCATTATTTAAGCACCAAGACAATGACTGGAGAACATTTTAGACAGAGAACTTAAGATTTGAGGTTCACCTGAACAGGATTGATTGCAATTGCATATAATAGCTGTGAATTTAGGAACAGGAATGATTTATGTTTTGTTCTTCAAATAAATATCTTGGGGAATCAAACACATTGACATGTAAGACTTAGGACTTCCAATCTCTGAAGGAAACTTGATTATCTGCAAAGAAGAAAGTGAACCAGGATCAAGACTTGTCATTAGAAAGATCAGAAAGATAATCTGAATTATAGGGACACAATAAAAACCCAATGAAGCTCCTTCACATTACAGCTGGCAAAACAGTTTATAAGCAATGTCTTGAACTGAGATTAGAAATAAACAGTTCTGCTACATACTAATCAAGATATTAAATAGGATAGGATTACATGCCTCCATAGAGAAACATCAAGTTTCCTACGTAATTCTCTACTTCATTCTGTCTTGCCTGCAAAATCTGTTAATCCCTGGTGCAGCATGAAGCAAGAATATCAAGTGGTACCAGCAGTAAGGCTGTACTCCATATTCCAATTGTGAGAGAAAAGCAAAGCTCCTTGAATCTCCACATTGTTGCATTTGAAGACTGATGGATGTGTTTCTTTGTCCTCAATAATGTTGTGAAAACAGATAATGAGAAGTGATGATAACTCTTGATGGCGTTTAGCCGCTTAAGACTTCCTGGTGTGGAATAAGCAGAAGCTTGCGCTGTAGCAGAGCACATGTGTTTCCCTTAAGGGAATTTGTGGATTGCTGTCCATATGTAGGTGAGGGCAGGTGAAATGTAAGACTGGAGTCTGTGATTGGGTAGTGAAAAAAAAAGAAAAGAGAGACAGGACAAAGAGGACAGGGAACAGAGAGGACGGAAGGACAGAAAAGATGGGAGAGAGAAGAGGATGAACCCAGTACACATGGCTGTAAACAGCCACAGGTAGCTATGAATATCTTAATATAGGGAAAGTTGTCCAATCTAGGTGGGCAGCTTGTTATCAATATTAATTGGTTTGGAGCTCATTGTTTGGGCATTTTGTGAGTTGAGAATTTATTGTTATAAATCTGACTGATAAATTACAAGCCTTTAGAGTTTTGATTTTACTGTGTTACAGGGATTTGTGACAGCTAGCCCCCAGGAGCAGATGACAGAAATGTGAGCAATTCCAAGGCAAGGGAACTGCAAGTTGAGCAGCTACCACAGAGGGATCATAGGGGCAGAGAGATTGCTTTACTAGAACATAGCCTGCGATAATGTGGTTGAATTGATTTTTGAATATTACATGCAACAGGGAGTGTTCTACTATAACAATCATTGCTTTTGCGAAATTTGCTTCCTAAATGTTAAAAAACAATGTTTGAGTTAGTAACATTAAATTTGGTACTGTTGATATATATATATATATATGTATATATATATATATGATATGATATATATATATATATATATATCCTAGAAATCATGGTATTAATCATGATCTGGTGATCTCATCATCACTGTAGTCTATAGAACTTCTTTCACAAGTAATTCGGTACTAGAGTTCTGAGGATTCCTTCAGAAGGTAAAAGGGAAGTGACAGCTATTGACAAATAGGTTTGTTAATCACTGGCTAAGAATAGTGCATCATTGATCATCAGTGAGGCTACGTAGGAGGAGCCAAATTTTATTTGGCTTGTTGTTCTATTTTTACATTTGGACTGTGAACACATAGCTACACCAAATAATTACATATCACATGTGTCCAACGGTAGTATAAAATCATAGACCAGTTCAAATGCTAGCCAAGTCTCTGAATGCAAACATATTTTCCTGTTTTTTTCCCTTACAATCAGTTTCCTTGTGTATTATTGTATTTAAATGTGTCCTACTTTATCACAAATAAAATAAATATATGCTAAGACAGTATTTTACATAATTTTAAAATGTAAATAATAATCTAATTAAATAACTTCTATAATAAACTGTATTAATATATTTAATAATATTCAGTAGTATATAAGCTAGAGATATTAATGTATAAAAGTAATATAGATATTAACATTAATTAGATAATTAATATTCGATAAATTAGTTAATATAGATGTTAAAATAGCTGCTAGTATCTACAATTATACATATTATAAGAATAAAATTAAACACAGATACATAGACAATGTAACAATCACTGAACTGGGCCTATTCAGCACAGAACAAAAGTATCAAAGTAGAATTTGAAAAATTTTAAAGCAGATTGTCATTGATTCACCTGCACTCCATTTCTTTGCAGAACGCAAGTCTTTCTTTGGTAAATAAAGTCAACATGGGCCATACTTAGCCACCTAGCTAGAGTTTCTCCATGCTGAGGAAATCATGAGAGAAATACAGCACACACAATGGAGTTTTCAAACCAAATACCTTAACTTTGAATCTTTTAAAGTTGTGTGGTGATCACCCTGGAAGACTCTGCAGTGGAGTGTTTTATTTATTTACAAGATTTAAAAAAAATGTGTTCATGTTAGAATGGAAAAATTACATGGGTCTTCCAAACATAGAATCAAACAAAAGATATCATAAAAAAAAAAAAAGAACAAGCTTCTAGTCTCCATCTGCATTCAGAGCTAAAGCTGTCCCGTAGCCATTCATACCCAAATTCTGCCCAAAGAGAGCTGGTCACCAAGGAGTGCTCTCACTCCTAAGTCCACAGGTGAGACCCCACTTTCACTTCAATAACCGTCCAAAGAGAGACTCACCAGGAGCACACAGGACACAGGAACCGTTGAGCAGCCTGGAACAGGATTCTTCCAGTCTCTATCTGCATTCAGAGCTAAGGCTGTCCCACAGCCCACTATGGCCAAATCTGCCTGTAGAGAGCTGGTCTTCCAAGAGTTCTTTCACTCCTAAGATCATAGGCTCATAGGCCCATGAGAGGTACAAATTCCAGTCAGAGGCAGCAACCAGCTAACACCAGAAACCTGATGGCAAGAGGCAAGTGTAGACACCTAAGCAACAGAAACCAAGACTATGGGGTATCATCAGAACCCAGTTCTCCCACCAAAGCAAATACTGGATATCCAAATACAGCGAAAAAGCAAGATTTGAATTTAAATTCACATCTCATGATGATGATGATGAACTTTAAGGAAGACATAAATAAATTGCTTAAAGAAATACAGGACAACACAGGTAAACAAGCAGAAGCCATTAAAGAAGAAACACAAAAATCCCTTAAAGAATTACAGGAAAACACAACCAAACAGGTGAAGGAATTGAACAAAACTGTCCAGGATTTAAAAATGGAAATAGAAACAATAGGGAAATCACAAAAGAAAACAACTCTGGAGATAGAAATCCTAGGGAAAAGATCAGGAGTCATAGATGCAAGCATCACCAACAGAATACAAGAGATAGAATAGAGAATCTTAGGGGCAGAAGATACTATAGAAAACATTGACACAACCATCAAAGATAATGTAAAACCCAAAAAGCTCCTAGCACAAAACATCCAGGAAACCCAGGACACAATGAGAAGATCAAACCTAAGGATAATAAGTATAGAAGAGAGTGAAGACTCCCAACTTAAAGGGCCAGTTTATCTTCAACAAAATTATAGAAGAAAACTTCCCTAACCTAAATAAAGAGATGCCCATAAACATACAAGAAGCCCACAGAACTCCAAATAGAGGGCACTAGAAAATAAATCCCTCTCTTCACATAATAATCAAAATAGCAAATGTGCAAAACAAGGAAAAATATTAAAAGCAGCAAGGGCAAATGGTCAAGTAACATATAAAGGCAGACATATCAGAAACACACAAAACTTCTCAATAGAGACTACAAAAGCTAAAAGATCCTGATCAGATGTCATACAGTCCCTAAGAGAACACAAATGCCAGCCCAGGCTACTATAGCCAGCAAAATTCTCTATTACACAGAAAAAGAAACCAAAATATTCCATGACAGAACTAAATTTTCACAGTATATTTCCACAAATCCAGCCCTACAAAGATAATGAGTGTAAAACTCCAACATAAAGAGGGAAACTACACCCTAGAAAAAGCAAGAAAGTAATCTTCTTGCAACAAACCCAAAACAAGAGAGTCAAATATACATAATTCCTCATCTATAACAGCAATAACAGGAAACAACAATTACTTTACCTTAATATCTCTTAACAACGATGGACTCAATTCCTGAGTTAAAAAAAGAAAAAAGACATAGACTAACAGACTGGGTACATAAACAGAACCCAACATTTTGCTGCATACAGGAAACACACCTCAGTAACAAAAACAGACACCACCTAAGAGTAAAAGGCTGGAAAAATTTTTCCCAAGCAAATGGTCCCAAGAAACAAGCTGGAGTAGCCATTCTAACATCAACTAAAATCGACTTTCAACCAAAATTTATTTAAAAAGAACAAATAAAATGATCCTTATTTTTAATGATACAGAATAATTATGTTTATTATTGGAATGCTGAGTATACTTTTAGTACATGTATGCAATGTACACAGATAAGGCTGTTCAAAATGACTTCCATTACTTCACGCATTCATCTTTTCTTTGTTTTAGGGACAATCAAAATCTTCTTAAGTTGCCATTCTGATACATCCTAATTTGGTCAAACACAGAGATTCCCTGTGCCACAAAAGTTGTGAATTGAATTTTCTTCTCCATCTTCAGTCTGATTCCTACTTAAAAATTTTGCATTCTCTCTAGTACAGACTTGGAAGCCTATGCCTTTTTGTTGTTGTTGTTGTTGTTGTTGTTTTGTTTTGTTTTGTTTTGTTTTGTTTTGTTTGTAACATGTACTGATGACTTGGTTCCTGCTTCATATAATGAGGATCATTTGAGATTTAATGAGAATTAACTGACCAGTCACTACAGACAACATATTACCAGATGAAATAATGCCTTTTAAAATGACTGTTTATCACAATAAAAGAGACCTTTCTCCCTCTTCAGTAGTTTTAAGGACACAGGAATCATCTTCTGTCTTATTACACCAGAATTCACCGTGTTGAGATGAAAGGTGCTACCATCTTCTCTATTATATTAAGCAAGTTTTATAAAACTAGTATAATTATATATGTTGCTACTACCTGATAGAATTTATTCCTGTGTTGCAGCAGAATACAGTAGAGAAAAATCAGACCAATTTCAACCATAATGGCAAGCTTTGGTTTTTTAATTAAGTTCTAGTATGTATATAATATATATTATCTCTCTATCTATATTTGTGTTTACATCTATCTTTCTATATATCAGTTTACATCTACTTTTTATGTTATCATCAAATTAACACTTCAAAAAGTTACATAGATTTTTATAGGTGTTTGACATACGGTATCAGTTAATCTTTTCTAATGCAAATTAGAATATTCTAAGAGAGACTACAATCTCAAAATGTCAGTGACCAAACAGAACATAATATATTTCTTGTAGCTGTGAAATGTAGAACCTTGTAGGTAATGACTCAATAAACATGACTTGTCATCCTATTTACACCATTTCCTTAGCAATAGCCAATCTCTTCAAGACATTGAAGAATATGGCACACATAGAGCTATACAGGAACTTACTACTGCTGCAGCCTAAGAATGTCACCCAATAAATACTTTGGAGAGTAGGACCTGCATGGACTTGCCCCTGCAACACCAATAGCAGTCTCAAGAGTAACACCATACTGTCAGACACATACTTCCTTCCACTCTGTGTTGCCTATTAATGGCCTAGGTCTCCAAGCTAGTGTTTACCATATTGTCAAGAAAAAAGATAATAAGGTATTTGAGTGCTATTATTTTCTGGTCAATCTTGACAAAAGTTCTTTCCTTCCCCTACCATAGCTACTCATTTTGCTTTATAGGCACATGTTCTTGCCATAGTCACTGACAAAGCCAATCTCCCAAGCCTTGAAACAGAAACTTGATAATAACACAAAAATTTAAAACATCAGTAGAGTATACTAGAGAATTAATATTATACTTTCGTTCAACTACCTCCTCTATTTTCTTTTCCTGAAGTATTGCCTGCAATCCTCTTTAAACAATGCAATCTGAAGTGTTTAATTTATCTACAATATTATTTCAAAACAGCACAGTGCTCTGGACTCATTCCACGAAATGAGGTTAGACTGAAGCTAGAGAAAGAAATGTTATTTTTTTTATCAATAGACAACCAAATGTTACCTAAAGTGTAAAAGATCTTAACATACATACATACACACACACACACACACACACACACATATATATACATACAATCTCTGCAATCTGAATATTACTACATGTATGTATGTTTTCAATCTGATCATTTGTGTTCTCCTTCCTACCGAAGACTATTTCTTTCTCTCAGTGCCCCTTAATTACTTATGGTCCTTTGTGTAGAGTTAAGAACACATGGCCTTTCTCCCACCCATATTAATATGTCTACTGCTTTGATCTTGATATATCTAGTAGAATATGGTAGAATATGACAATCAAGAACATTTCAGAGTCCTAAAGCCAAGTCCCAAGGAATATATCTACAAAAAAAGACTCACTGATTACTGGGAGACTATAAGAGCCAGAATAATATGGAGTCTGTTTTGAGTTTACATCTTCTAGGAATGAGAAGTAATTTTTATCCATAATTTTTAATTTACTCATGCCATAACATTAATCTTCATTGTAGGTTAAATCTTTGTAAGAATATTGTATACCTTTATATGGCAACTCATGTCTCAGATAATACCTGCTAGGGTTATCTTCTTGAGTTCAGCATTATAAATGTTTATGCCTGTGATGACCATAAACTGCTCCATAAATAGCATTCCCAATAAAAATATTCACAGGATCACCTATAATAATAGTGTACTGTTTGGATATACTCACTTCTTACTGAGAACTTAACCAAAATTGAATTTTAAAAAAAATGTTAAAATAAAAGAGAGATCATTTCTTGACAGATAAAAATCAACCAGGCCATATGAACAAACTACAACTAATATTATGTCAATGTTCCTGATGGTCATTATTTAAGTGATGAAAGACTACAGCTAATACTCTGTTATTCTGAAAGATTACAGAATCCATAGTCATTGTCAACTTTACACAAATGTCTTCATTTGCTTTTCCAAGCCAGTCTGCAAGTCCATGTGGCTGGCATTCCTCTGTCTGTCTTCAATTTGATTTTTCCTAACTCCGATACAGTTCTTCCCAATGAACCCTAGACTATAATGCATTCGTAATTTAATTTGATTCTACTCTTGGCAATATGATATACACAATTTTATTTAAAACAATGCTATGACATAAAAATTATCTTCTTACCTTGACACCATAAACCCTGGCCAGGAGATATGTGTTAGCATATAATTTATTTTGTGAATTTTTTTGAACTACAGAAATTACAAAGGAAAGTATTTAGGTATGAGTCACATGAAAACTTTCATTTCTTTATTTTAAGATCTACAACTCCTGGATAAAGAATCCCTCCATTTCTCAGACTGCTCTGTGTCCCTTTGGTACAGGCTACTCTGTGTTTTCTATTTTGTTTGATTCTTGGAAGTCAATGCTGGAACACAACTAAGAAAATCTCTACTTCAATGTATTATGAACTGATATTGTGTAGCATTTAATAGACTTCTAAAGCTAAAATTACTAGAGCTTGATTTTAATGTATTTTTCCAAATGTGTCTTTTCTAGAATCATAGGCATCTGCATTATTTAAGAAATAAATTAAAGAATTGCTTCATACAATAGTGCTATTACACATTCCTAAGAGTTGGAAAAAACCTTAGATACTCTATAGTTTTAACCTTACATGTAGCAAGACCGTATGGAAAGTTCTTTATTAGATACGAAAGAGACAAATCCTAGAAATAGTTACTATTATAAAATATTTTGCTTTAGATGTTTTACTAATGTGACCATGCTAATAGTCTCACTTTGTCTAGGGACATATACTTGAGTCTGTGAAAATAACTGCATGTGTTCTAAAGAAATATCAAGTCCAAAAGTCCAAAAGAATGAAACAACATACACACATACACACACACACACACGCATGAATGCACAGAGAGAGACAGAGACAGGGAGAGAAACAGAGAGAGAGAGAGAGAGAGGGAGGGAGGGAGGAAGAGGAGGAGGAAAAGGAGATAGAAATATAGAGAAATAATAAGAAAGAATTGTGAGTGAATACCACAGAGATACGGTGACATTAAAGAATGTAAAAGAAAATAAGACAAAACAGTAAAATTATAGTGTGTCACCCTATAGATTCTAGTAGTCAGGAAGATGGCAGAGGAGTAGTGTCACAGCTCTCAGGCCAGCCTGGGCCATGTGGATTTAAACAAAACAAAGCCATGGGTCTTATCATAGAAGATGTTTATCAAAACAATTATGCATAAATATTATGCATGATAATCAATGTTTCACATTTCTCAGAATTGATAGAAAAATATTACATTACAAATAACCAAAGACAAATTCCCTGGCTTTTTTCTCTGTTCACATTATTCTGCTTAAGAAAATGAAAACTATTAATAAAACCCAAGTTCATTAAGCATAATACATAGAAGCAACCATGGGAGTCATTCATATTTTTGTCATAATTATAAACACATTTTGAGTTACATAGTAACTTAATGCTAATTATTTTTTGAAAATACAGTAGTAGTTCCATTGGAGCATCTTAAATAACTTAGCTGAAGGACCTTCTACTCCTCTAGTATATTGGTAATACTAGCATGTTTATGTAGTCTAGAAGTTAAGATACAGTTTTGAGAAATACTATTTCTGTATGAAAAAAAAAAGGATGTATGACATTAAAGTGAGAAGAAAACACAAAGAATGTCTGAGATCCAGACCAGGAACAGAAAGGTAAGTGGAAGGGAATTTTCCAGATTCATGGCATCTTTTCAGTACATTTCAACCCAGAGTTCAGCTAAATGAAGTATCTTATGGTGTCATCAAATGTCTAATCTCCATTGTTGGTGGGTGATTGGAATATGAATGCCTTGAACAGCTAATACAAAACACTGGCTTAGGCAGTACTCCATGGGGTACACTGTTAGAACAGCGTGCTTGATGAGAATGTATAATGCAACAATGAAATTTCCCACAAAGATGTTGTTGAAAAGATAGTTTAGCTTATGACCTGTAATAACTACATGAGTAATGCTTGATGTGGCAAAGAAATGCTAAGTAATTAATAGGCTGAATTAATAACTATGGGGATTTCATCTTGAAAATTATGCAAACCAAGAGGCAAGTTTAGAAAAGATCTACTATCTAATATAGTAGAATAGATATATATGTATATAATAGAAGCATGCCAAAGTGATATAAATTTATCAGAATGGTTGTAAATATTGATATTTCACTTATGTTAGGATTAACTATCTTTATTTTGAATTTTTTATTAGATATATTTCTTTACTTACATTTCAAAAGTTATTCCCCTTCCCCATAAGCCCCCATTCCCTCGGCTCCCCTTCCCCCATACAAGGGTATTCCCCCTATACATTTCCCTTATTGTCCCCCACATATTCCCTGCACTGGGGATTAACAGTCTTCCAGCATTAATGGTGACATCTGAATGTAACTGCACACTGATACAGAGACATATTTTCCAAGTGTGAGAAGGTGATACATCTTACCACCAAGTCAAAGGTTCATTTTCCATATTCATAACACTCACATAGAACATAGCACAGATAATGGTTTATCACGCTGGCTGGATTCCCAACAATTCCAGTGGTATATATGATGACAGGACTCCATTTGAGCTGTTTTTTAAAGTATAGAACTCTCTCAAAATTAATTGATGAGCTTCCATAAAGATGAAGTACGCTATGTGTGAGAGATCATAGAAGCATTATTTTCCAACCAGGACAAAAAGATTATTAACCAGTGAAAGAGAAATTAAAATTCAAGGAGAAAGTGAAAACCCAGTGTCTTCCATAGTTTAAAGTAGTTTTAATTCCTTTTAAATAGAAAATAGTTCCCTAATCATAATATCTGTAATAATTTTAAAAGAAAATCAAATATAATTAGATAATATTTTTCTCTTATTGTAAATAATTGTTTTTCAGGTTATACTCCACCCCTCTGACTCAGATTTTTTCAGGTTTTAGCAGGGTTCCCCAGACACTAGGGGAGAGAACTGATGGAGATTAGACTCTCTTTCTGCATAATGTCTTGCTGTCTGTTTCTGTACCCACTCCCACTCTAATGAAGATTCTATGAATATAGCAGAAAAACATTAGCAATCATTTTGTCAATTTTTTGGGGAGGCTTTATCCAGTAATGTTTAGTTCTATGCTAGGTCTCCTGGATAACAGTCTCCATGTAGGACTTATGTGACCTCACAGGGACCGAAACAGCAAGCATAGGGCCCACATGGGTCTTTACAAGGTCCTCCACATATATACTACATACATGTGCATATATATAGTTATTAGCTTGGTGTCTCTGTGGGTTTGCTAACTGTTGGAGCATGTATGTCTCTCTCTGGATCTTTTGTCTGCTCTTTTCCTCCCACTGGGTTATGATATCCACTCTCAATATGAGAGCTTTCCCTCTGTCTTAATATATATTGTTTTTTTGTGTTTGATTTATCATCTCTAGTAGGTCTGCTGTTTTCTGAAAGAAAACAGAGTTGGAGTGGATCCAGAAGAAAGGGAAGGTGCAGGAGGAGCTAGAAGGGGTAAGGTTTATGAAAACTGTGGTTGGAGTTATGTGTGGAAGAAGGGAGAAAGATTTGGGAATTGATATAAATATATTTAAGGACATAAGTTTATAAATATATATATATGTGGTATTGGAGCTTTGTCTAAACAATTAAAAATTTTAGGGACTTCCAATGCATTGTACTTTATGAAGTCAGGTTTTGAGTTTACAGTTCTTTACAAGTATGCTTTTCTTATTTACATCTCCTGATGTTGTGGTTAATCAGACGCTTTCAGAAAAGCACCTGAAGAGAAAGGGTACACAGTGGCTCACAGTTCCACAGGAGTGGATAGCAGCAACAGGACACCTTGAGGCTAATCACCCATCATATCAGCTGTTATAAAGTATGGGTGAATGATAAACACATTTGTGCAGTTAGGCTCTTTCCTTTTTTGTGATGCAGGATCCAAGACCAGGTAGACATGTTTATTGAACCCCCTAGGAGCAGTCAGGGAGAGGATCCTTCCAGTCTCTGCCTGCACAAGAGCTGAAAGTCAGTCACCAGGAGCTCTGACACACCCGAGAGCACAGGTAAGACCACCACTTCTGCTCCAAGGGACCCACCTGTATCCTTTATGACACATATCCAGGAGCATTCTGGGACAGGACCCTTCTAGTTTCTGCCTGTGCCCAGAGCTGACCAAGTCCCACAACTCTCTGTACCCAGATGCCAATGGGAGAAAGCCTGTCTCCAGGAGGGCTGTCACACAGACTTACAGGAAGGTCAAGCCACTGTCAGAGATAGCAAGACCAGCTAACACCAGAGACAACCAGATGGAAAGAGGCTAGTGCAGGAACCTAAGCAATAGAAACCAAGGCTACTTGGCTTCATCAAAGCCCAGTTTTCCCACCAAAGCAAATAATGGATATCCCAACACACCAGAAATGAAATATTTGGATTTAAAATCACACTTCATGATGATGATAGAGGACTTTAAGAAGGACATAAATAACTCCCTTAAAGAAATGCAGGACAACACAAGTAAACAAGTAGAAGCCCTTAAAGAGGAAACACAAAAATCCCTTAAAGAATTACAGGAAAACACAACCAAACAGATAAAGAAATTGAACAAAACCATTCAGGATCTGACAATGAAAATAGAAACAGAGAAATCACAACATCAATGCAAAAGTACTCAATAAAATTCTTGCAAATCAAGTCCAAGAGCCCCTCAAAATGATCATCTATCATGATCATGTAGGCTTTAACCAAGGTATGCAGTGAAGATTCAATATAAGGAAATCAGTCAACTATCCACTATATAAACAAAGTCAAAGAAAAAAAACACATGATAATTTCATTAGATGCTGAGAAAGCATTTGAAAAATTCAATGTCTGTTCATGTTAAAAGTCTTGGAAAGATCAGGAATTCAAGGCCAATACCTATACATATTTAAATCAGTATACAGCAAACCAGAAGTCAACATTAAACTAAATGGAGAGAAACTTGAAGCAATCCCAATAAAATCAGGGACTAGACGAGGCTTCTCACTCTCTTCCTATTTATTCAATATAATACTCAAAGTCCTAGCCAGAGCAATTAGACAACAAGGGAAAAGGGATACAAATGGGAAAGGAAGAAGACAAAATATCACTATTTGCAGATGATATGATTGTATATATAAGTGACCCCAAAAGTTTCACCAGAAAACTAATGAGTCTGATAAACAAATTTACCAAAGTGGCTGGATATAAAATTAATTCAAACAAATCAGTAGCCTTCCTGTACTAAAAAGAGAAACGTACTGAGAAAGAATTGGGGAAATGAAACCCTTCACAATAGTCACAAATAACATAAAACCTTGTTGCGACTGTAACCAAGCAAGTAAATGATCTGTAGGACAAGAACTTCTGTTTCCAAAGAAAGAAATTGAAGACGATCTCAGAAAATGGAAAGATCTCCCATGGTCATGGATTGCCAGGATGAAAATTGTAAAAATGGCCATCTTGCCCATAACAATCATCAGATTCAATGCAATCCCCATCAAAATGCCAACTTAATTCTTCATTTAGTTAGAAAGAGCAATTCTCACATACATTTAGAATAACAAAAAACCCAGGATATTGAAAAATATCCTCAACAATAAAAGAACTTCTGGAAGAATCACTGTCCCTGATCTTAAGCTGTACTACAGTGCAATAGTGTTAAAAACTTTATGGTATTGATACTGAGTCAAGCAGGTATATCAATTTAATAGAATTGAAGACTGGGAAATGAACTGCCACAACAATGGTCACTTGGTCTTTGACAAAGGAGCTAACACCATCCAGTGGATAAAAGATAGCAATTTCAACAAAAGACCCTGGTTCAACTGGAGGTTAGCATGATGTAGAAGAATGCAAATCAATCCATTCTTATAGATCTGTACAAAGCTCAATTCCAAGTGGATCAAGACCTTCACATAAAACTAGATACACTCAAACTAATAGGAGAAAAAGTGGGGAAGAGGCTCGAACATGGGGGCATTGGGAAAAATTTCCTGAACAAAACACAAATGGCTTGTGATCTAAGATCAAGAACAGACAAATGGGACCTCATCAAATTGTAAAGCTTCTATAAGGCAAAGGACACTGTCATTAGGACTAAACGGCAACCAAGAGATTGGGAAATATCTTTACCAATCCTACATCTGATAGAAGGATAATATCCACTATATACAAAGAATTCAAGAAGTTAGACTCCAGAGAATCAAATACCCCTATTAAAGAAGGGGGTACAGAGCTAAACAAAGAATTCTCAGCTGAGGAATATCTAACTGCTGAGAAGTATCGAAAGAAATTTCAACATCCTTAGTCATCAGGGAAATGCAAATCAAAACAACCCTGATATTTCACCTCACAACAGTCAGAATGTCTAAGATAAGGAAAAAAACCCTCAGGTAACAGCAGATTCTCTGGAGGATGTGGAGAAAGAGAAACACTTATCCATTGTTGGTCAGGTTGCAAGCTGTTACAACCACTCTGGAAATCAGTCTGAAGGTTCCTCAGAAAATTGGACATTACACTACCTGAGGACCCAGCTATACCACTCCTGGGCATATACCTAAAAGATGCCCCAACATATAACAAGGACACAAGCTCCACTATATTCATAGCAGCCTTATTCATAATAGCCAGAAGCTGGAAAGAACCCAGATACCCTTCAACAGAGGAATAGATACAGAAAATGTGGTACATCTACAGGATGGAGCACTACTCAGCTATCAAAAAGAGTTATGTCATGAAATTTATAGGCAAATGGATGGAACTAAAAAATACCATCCTGAGTGAAGTAACCCAGTCGCAAAAAAAAAAAAAGAAAGAAAGAAAGAAAGAAAGAAAGAAAGAAAGAAAGGAAGGAAGAAAGGAAGGAAGAAAGCATGGTATACAGTTACTGATAATTGGATATTAGCCCACAAGCTCTGATTACCAAAGATACAATCCACAGACCACATGAAGCTCAAGAAGAAGGACAACCAAAGTGTGGAAGCTTCAGTCCTTCTTAAAGGGGGAAACAAAAAGATTCATAGGAGGAGTTATGGAGACAGAGTTTGGAGCAGAGACTGAAGGAATGGGCATTAAGAGCCTGCCCGATATGAGGGTCCAGCCCATATACTTAAAGCCACCAAACCCAGACAATATTGTTAATGCCAAGAAATGCATGCTGACAGGAACCCGATATAGCTGTCTTCTGAGAGGCTTTGCCAGAGCATGACAAATACAGAGGCAAATGCTAGCAGCCAACCATTGAACTGATAATGGGGTCCCCATTGGAGGAGTTAAAGAAAGGATTTAAGGAGCTGAAAGGGTTTACAACACCATAAGAACAACAATACCAACCAATGCATGCTCCTAGGGACTAAACGACTACCTAAAGACTATACATGGACAGACCCATAGCTCCAGCTGCACATATAGCAGAGGATAGTCTTGTTGGGCACCAATGGGAGGGAAGCACTTGGTCCTGCCAAGGCGGGACCACCACCACCAAAACCACCCTCCCAATGTAGGGAAATGTCAGGGTGATGAGGAGTGGGTGGTTCAGTGGGGGAACACTCTTATAGAAGAAGGGAGAGGGGGGATGTGATAGGAGGTTTATGTACGAGAAACTGGGGAAGGGGATAAAATATGAAATGTAAATTTAAAAAAATGTCCAATTAAAAAAAAGTCTATTCACATCTCAATTAACCCAATACATATAATCATCTTAGAAACATGCACAGAGGCTAATCTAAGGCAAACTCTCCCTGGTGAAAGTACCCACTGTCTTATCTTCTGTGTGATTACAGATGTCACCATGTTGACAATCAGCACTGACTATCACAAAATCATGTTGTCAATTCTTACAAAGATTCACTCAGACACAGAGAGTAATGTCAAGATTCAGTGCATACCCCACTGAAGCATGGCTGTATCAAGTAGCATTTTATTACTATTTCAAAGAATATGAGAAATAAAGTGAAATGTTACCATCATCTTTATATTTGGTTGTGAGCCTAGCCTTCAACGGCTGAGCCATCTCTCCAGCCCTACCATCATCTTTAAAATGTAGTAAAATTATATTTTCAAAACTATTTGAAATAGAAAAGTTGAGTAGAGTCATTGCTAGGGGAAATTAATTAATTAATAATAATTAAAATAAAGTAGCAAAAACGTAAATCAATCAAGTTCAAAATACTGACTTAGCCACAAGTAGTCTTATAGAGCATCCACCTATTAGTAAGTTATATCAACTAGGAAACAGTCAGTAGCAGTACAATGTCACTCAAGTGGTTTTAATCTCTTGATTCTGATTATTTATATCATTAATTGTGTTTCACATTAAAATGTTTTACATATTTTCCTTGATATTACTTTTATACTTCAGTAACTCAAAACAGCAATGAAACAAAAATCACATATTTAAATCATTACTATACTTTATACATTTAAAATTTTATATGTGAACAGCTATTGTGGATAATATATTTTCAGTGATAAGGCAAACATTCACTCACTCTACTTTTGACAAGGGTGGCAACAGGGTTATATCACAAGGGAAATATTTTCTGGTGGGTTTTTATAGGAAATCTACTTTAAATATTAACCATTTCTTAGTAATATGTTCAATTATGTTATGAAAGTAATTCTAGAAAATTGTAAAACATTTTTATGAATAGTTTTACACTGATTATAAATGTAAAATTGGTCTTTCCTCAATTATTTAACTCAAACATTAGCAACTTGCAAGCCAAATATATAAAGTGAATTTAGTGCATTCTTCTAATCACAAAACAATCAGCAGCCATATCTACAAGTGTGCAGGTACATTGGAAAGCTCAAAGTTATGTATTTTCCTGGGCCTGAAATACACACTATTAATTAGTGTTGAATATCTATATGTAGAGCTAATCAAAAAGTAAAGGAAATATTAATATGTACCTGTGTCTATTTAGTCAGTATTTCTATCCCTGCACTAACATTATGACCAAGAAGCCAGTTGGGGAGGAAAGGTTTTATTCAGCTTACACTTCCACATTGCTGTTCATTACCCCAGGAAGTCAGGACAGGAACTCAAGCAGGCCAGGAAACAGGAGCTGATACAGAAGCCATGGAGGGATGTTTCTTACTCACTTGCTTCCCCGACTTGTTCAGCTTCCTTTCTTATAGAACCCAAGACTAAGGGCCCTGGGATGGCACTACCCACAAATAGCTAAGCCCTCCCCCCTTGATCACTAATTGAGAAAATGCCTTTACAGCTGGATCTCATGGAGGCATTTCCTAAAGGAGGTTCCTTTCTATGTGTTAACTCCAACTTATGTCAAGTTGACACACAAAATCAGTCAGTATAATTGAAACCCTATCAATTTGGTACACAAACACATCACTCTAAAGTCTCAACCCTTACTTTCTTATTCATCCCCAAGATCTAAATAACTTTAAAATCCCACAGTCTTTACAAATTCTTACATATTAAAATTTCCCTTTGAAATATCCAATCTCTTTTATAGTTCAAAGTCTTTAAAATTCAAAGTCCCTTAACTGTGGTGTCTACTAAAATATTTTCTTACTTGAAGAGGGAAAAATATCAGGTCACAGTCACAATCAAAAGGAAAATCAAACTCTATGTCTGGGATCCACTCACAATCTTTTGGGCTCATCCAACTTCTTCAACTGTCACTTCTCCAACTCTGCCCTCTGTAGCATTAAGCTCAGCTTGATCTATTCCACTGATGTTGCTGTTCTTGGTGATCATTCCATGACACTGTAATCTCCAGTACACTGAGGTCTTGTGCTGCAACTAGGCTTCACTAACAGCCTCTCATAGGGTCTCTTCATGGCAGCAAGTGTCGAATTCTTTACATGGTCCCATGAACCCTAGGCTATCAACTGCAACTGAGACGACCAACACCAATGGCCTTCCATGGCCTCTCACAGTAGCAAGCCTCAGTTGCTCTTCATGGTCCCTTCATTCCTTCAAAATCAGTACCACCTGGGTGGCCCTTAAGACATTACAAGGGGTTGGGGATTTAGCTCAGTGGTAGAGCGCTTGCCTAGGAAGCGCAAGGCCCTGGGTTCGATCCCCAGCTCCGAAAAAAAGAACCAAAAAAAAAAAAAAAAAGACATTACAAACTCCAACTGCAGCACGAAGTACAACCTTGGCTATCTCTGGAACACAGCTTTTTTGTGCTCTCATAATACACTTCCCAGAAGATTTCACCTCAATGGTGCTTTTCTTAACCACCACTAATTTCTTAGCTCTGGTTAATGAGCATCAATAGTCCCAGAATGCAAAGTTTCACTTAATAGTTCAGCAGAACAAGATACCAATCCTGTTAATCACAGCTGACCAAAACCACAGAATCTGCACAATCAAAATAGCAACATCCCTCATAAGAGTCTTTAATCTTCCCTCTGAAATTTCACAAGCCAGGCCTCCATCTTCTGCACTGTTGACATTATCCTTCAAAATCCTACAGAACATCCCACAGAACTCTTAACATCCCAATGGCTCTTATAGCTCAGAGTTCCAAAGTCCTTCCACAGTTCTCCCCAAATATGGTCAGGTTGTCCCAGGAATAGCCCACTGTGTTGGTACCATTTTTCTTCTATCCCTGCACTAACACCATGATCAAGAAGCAAGTTGGAAGGAAAGTGTTTATTCAGCTTACACTTCCACATTGATGTTCATCACAACAGGAGGTCAGGACTGGAACTCAAGTAGGCCAGGAAGCACGAGCTGAGGCAGAGGCCATAAAAGAATGTTACTTACTGGGTGGCTCAACTTGTTTCCTGATAGAACTCTCAGGACTACCAGCCCAGGGATGGCACCACCCACAATGGGCCCTCCCACCCTTGATCACTAATTGAGAAAATGCCTTACAGCTGGATCTCATGGAGGCATTTCCTCAAGGGAGGGCTCCTTTCTCCGTGATAACTTCAGCTTGTGTCAAGTTAACACAGAAAACCAGCCAGTATACTATGTGACATTACACATGAACAAATAGAAATCTTGAGTCAATTTTTACATGTAAGGTTTAAGAAATAGGGTTAGGGACTTAACCAAAAGGTAAAAGAAATACATGTAATCTATTCAGAACCCAAAGTGCCTTTTTACTCACACCTGAGGGATAAAGATAAGTTTTGGGATAGAGGAGTAGATCCAAGTTTGGATGATTACAAGTAATGTACTCTTTCAATTTTGCATATGTATACGTTCAGGTGTTTTTTTTTTTCACAAGATTCATAGAATATGGCATCACGATCTCAGTGGCGTACACCTATAATACCTGCACTTGGGAGACACAGACAGGAGGAGAATCAAGAGTTTTTAAATTAAGGTCAGTTTCAGTTACAGAGTGGGTGTCAGGCCAGCCTGGGTTAAATAAGACTTTGTCTCAGTTAACTAAATGACTAATTAGTTTGACTCCTTTGAGCTTTGTTTTATGGTTATGGAAATTGAGATTAGAAGTTTTCATTAACTTTCCCAAGATCATGCTAAAGAGTGAACAAGCAAAAACATGTGTCTCTGCTTCACGGGCTGTGATCGCAGGGGCCCTCGCTGGTTTTGCTCCCATCTTAAGATCCTAAAGGAGTCTCTTCAGTTTCCTTGCCCTAAGACTCAAATGTCATTTCTCTTTTCTTTGGATCTTCTATTTTCCTGCAAACTTCTGCCTCATTCTTCCATTGTACTTGCTGTGAATGTTGTCTTTTATTCCAATTTGTGCAGACACATTCAAGCAATAAGGTGTCTAATGCCAGGGACAAGCTGGGCATCATGTCCATGTTGGGAGGAGTATACAAAAGAGTGTGACTAAATGCAAACATAATTTTTAAGTATTGGGAAATAGCTACTATGTATGGTTGTTTTCTAAAGCACTTTATAACACAACAGATCAATCCTTCTATCTTTCTTCCTTTTCCTTTTCTTGCTTTATGACTTAGTTTCTGTTTCCCTGAAAAAAAATTTGGTGGGCTTTGGCTTTGAAATAGAGAACCTCTCTTTTTCAATGTCCACATACATTAGTCCCTGTGATCACTACATATGAATAAGTTAGTCAATATGAATGCATCTTAATTTTTTAAAATCCCATAATTTTGCTTGGGAAAAAATTTTCCTGCAGAAAATTAGTTTGAGGTAGAGGGAGAGAAAATGGCTTCAAGAGGGTACCATTCTACTAGCTGTTTCTCAAATTTTCTAGGCATTACAGGGCATGAACTGAACAACTATGGTAACTCAGTTCACATTTTAGGCCCGTACTTTCCTAATAGGAACTGCTGGAAGGTGCAAGCCTAACCCTACTTCTGGCCTGCTGGAGAGAACTTCCTTCTGGGTTTTTCAATAGAAAATATGCCAATGGGTTTTGTCTTGTAAAACAGTGCAACCAACATGGACACAATGTCCCTGGGACTGCATGTTTCATTGCTTGCATCTGCCTGCTGTGCTCAACACAAGTTGGCACAAAAGATATTATTCACAGCTAAGATAATTAAAGAATAAGACAGAAATTTGCAAGAGAAATAGAAGATCAAAGAAAAAAGAAACTGCATAGTGAGTCCCACCCTCTTGACACCAGTATGGCCAATACAAACTTTGTTAGAGGAACATGGCCAGTCAGTAAGAGAGAGAGGTGCTGACTCTAGAGTCGAAAGCATATAACCCTGCCAGGAGTGGTTCATTAGTTTGGTTTAGAAAATAAGGAGGAGATTTATACTGAGCAATGAAGGGAACTAGAATTAATGTTTTGTTCAGTGAACTAGAATTGCTTAAAAATATAGCACATGTTTTGCAACATGTGTCTATGTGTTTGTTTGAACATTCTATGCTGAAATTATTAAACTAAGAGTCTAACATACTTTCTGCCATGCCCTTATGCAGGGAAAAGCATCAAACATTTATTGTTTTGCACATCACAGATTCTGATGCCTGTTTTTCATTAATCTCTACAAATTGCTTCTGTTAGCTACTTTCTACATTGTCAATATATCAATCTAGGCACATCATTTCAGAAGATAACATGAAAATCTTTCTGGAAACTTTACACATTACAGATTCCTTTTCTGATTTGGGCTATCAGAGGGAATACAGAATGTATTTCCTAAAGAGGTCATTATAGTATTGATGAGCTAGCTAACGCTGAATGGACTGTTTCTCCATATAACTTCATTCTATAGAGTTTTCAAGGTTTGAAAATCTAATTATGTTTATTTCTCTTATTCTGGGGGTGTTCTTACATTACTCCGCCAACCTTTCCTCCCACCCAATCCTTCCACGTACCACTCACTACAATCTTTTATATTCATGTTTGCTTTTATTCATTAATTGCTATTACATGCATATTCCTAATGTTTAAATACAACTGCTTACTCTGTGTCATGGGAATTAAGTGTATGTTTTCAGGGCTCACCATTTAGTATTAGATAGATGCTACTATACCTCTGCTTCTTCCACTCCAAATCTTGCACCCTCGATATGCAGATATATTTAGTCCCCTTCTACTCTCTTTCGTGTAATGTGAAATTTGGCTAAAATTAGAGGACAAGGAGTGACTATTATAAGACCAGTATCCTTAATAATTTCAATCAACAGTGAAAGAGAAACACTGGCAAACATGGTATTTAAAACCATGAGTTTTGGAGTGACACATCTCAAAGTTCAATTCCCATCTCATCTTTTCCAAATGTCAATTTTATTGTGGAGATAACACATGACCATGTATCCAGTTTGACCTCAGAATTCAAATCTTCCTACCTTTACTTGAAGATGCCTGCTATCAAATCTAGCTGTGGTGTACTATCATCCTTTTTACTCATTCATAAGAGAGGTCCAAGAAGAAGCAATTAACTCCAGAGATTGCAAAAGATTGGAAAGATAATTTTAGTCTATTTATTTTCTACTTCTATTTTCTCTCTGTCCCACAGCCCTCCCTACCCAAATCCAGTGAGAGCCCCAATTCTCGCAGGACTGCTCTCACTCTCAAGCCCTTATGTGAGACCACCACTTTTGCTCCAATAACTGTCCAAAGAGAGACATGCCCAGGGTTACACAAGGTGCAGGAACAGCAGAGCAGCCTGGGACAGGATCCTTCCTGTCTCCAGCTGCATCTGCACTCAGAGCTATGGCTGTCCCACAGCTTTCTGTACCCAAATCCTGCCCAGAGTGAGTTGGTCTTCAAGGAGGGCTTTGAATCCTAATATCAGAGTCTCACAGGACCACAGGAGAGGCAAGCTCCAGTCAGAGACAGCAAGACCAACTAACACCATAGATAACCAGATGATGAGAGGCAAGCACAAGAACCTAAGCAACAGAAACCAGGACTACTTGGCATCATCAGAACCCTGTTCTCCCCACACAGCAAATCCTGGATACCCCAACACGCTGGAAAAGCAAGACTTGGATTTAAATCATATCTCATGATGATGATAGAGAACTTTAAGAAGGACATAAGTAACTCCCTTAAAGAAATACAAGAGAACACAGGTAAACAGGTAGAATCCCTTAAAGACGAAATACAAAATTTCCTTTAAAAATTACAGAAAATTACAACCAAACAGGTGAAGGAATTGAACATAACTATCCAGGATCTAAAAGTGGAAATAGAAACAATAAATCACAAAGGGAAACAACCCTAGAGATAGAAAACCTAGGAAAGAGATGAAGAATCATAGATGCAAGGATCACCAACAAAATACAAGAGATAAAAGAGCGTGTCAGGAGCAGAAGATACCATAGAAAACGTTGACACAATAGTCCAAGAAAATGCAAAATGCAAAAAGCTCCTAACCCAAAACATCCAGGAAATTCAGGACACAATAAAAAGAGCAAGTCTAAGGATTATGGGTTTAGAAGAGAGCAAGGGCTGAAACATAAAGAGCCAGTAAATATCTTCAAAAAATTAGAGAAGAAAACTTCCCTAACCTAAAGAAAGAGATGCCCATAGCATATGAGAAGCCTACCAAACTCCAAATAGATTGGACCAGAAAAAAATTCATCTTGTCACATAATAGTCAAAACACCAAATGCACAGAACAGAGAAAGAATATTAAAAGCAGTAAGGGAAAAAGGTCAAGTAACATATAAAGGCAGACTTATCAGAATTACACCAGACTTCTCACCAGAGACTATGAAAGCTAGAAGATCCTTGGCAGATGTCATACAGACCCTAAGAGAACACAAATGCTAGCCCAGCTATATCCAGCAAAACTCTCAATTAACATAAATGGAGAAACCAAGATATTCAATGACAAAACCAAATTTACACAATATCTTTCCACAAATCCTGCCCTACAAAGGATATTAAATGGAAAATTCCAACACAAGGAGGGAAACTACATCCTAGAAAAAGCAAGAAAGTAATTTCCTTGCAATGACACCAAAAGACAAGAGAGACACAAACATAATTCTACCTCTAACAACAAAAATAACAGAGAAGAACAATCAGTAGTCCTTTTTTCGAAACTTAGGACCAAACCCAGGGCCTTATGTTTGCTAGGCAAGCACTCTACCACTGAGCTAAATCCCTAACCCCTCAGTATTCCTTTTTATCTCTTAATATCAATGGACTCAATTCCCCAATAAAAAGATATAGACTCATAGACTGGATACTCCAGGGAACCAAATAATCCTATTGCAAAATGGGTTATAGAGCTAAACAAAGAATTCTCAATTGAGGATTATTGAATGGCTGAGAAGCACTTAAAGAAATGTTCAACATCCTTAGTCATCAGGGAAATGCAAATCAAAACAAGCATGGGATTCCACCTCATGCCAGTCATAATGGCAAGATCAAAACTCAGGTGACAACAGATGCTGACAAGGATGTGTAGAAAGAGGAACTTTCCTCCATTTTTTTTTTTTTTTTTGGTATTGCAAGCCGGTACAACCACTCTGGAAATCAGTCAGAAGCTTGCTCAGAAAATTGACATTGCACTACATGAGGACCCAACTATACCACTCCTGGGCAAATACCCAAAAGATGCTCCAACATACAACAAGGACACATGTTCTAGTATATTCACAGAAGCCTTATTTATAATAGCCAGAAGCTAAAGAGAACCCAGATGTCCTTCAACAGAGAAATGAATACAGAAAATGTGGTACATCTACACAATGGAGTACTATTTAGCTACCAAAAACAATGACATCATGAAATTCATAGGCAAATGGAATGAACTAGAAAATATCGTCCTGAGTGAGGTAACCCAGTCACAAAAGAACACATATGTTATGTTCTACTGATAAGTAGAAATTAACCCCAAAACTCATATTACCCAAGATACAAATCACAGGCCAATTTCAAGAAGAAGGAAGACCAAAATGTAGATGCTTCAGTAGGGGGAGTTGCTTAGAATAGGGAGCAAAATATTCACAGGGAGAAATACAGTGACAAAGAGTGGAGCAGAGACTGAAGGAAAGACTGTCCAGAGACTACCCCACATGGTGATCCAGCACATATGTAATCACTATTGTTGATGCTAAGAAGTACTTGCTACCAGGAGCCTGATATAGCTGTCTCCTGAGAGACTCTGCCAGAGCCTTACTGATACAGATGAGGATACTTGCAGCTAACCATCGGACTGAGCACAGGGACCCCAATAGAGGCGTTAGAGAAAGAACTGAAGGAGCTGAAGGGGTTTGCAGCTCCATAGCAAAAATGACCAGAGCCCCCCAAATCTTCCAGGAACTAAGCCACCAACCAAAGATTACACATGGAGGGACCCATGGCTCTAGCCACTTATTTAGCAAAGGATGGCACTGTCTGGCATCAATAGGAAGAGAAACCCTTGGTTCTGTAAAGACTCAATTCCCCAGTGTAGGAGAGTGGCAGTGTGTTGAGTTGGGAGTGGGTGGGTGGGAAGGAGAACATCTTCATAGAAGCAAGAGAATGGGGGAGAGGAAAGGGGAAACTTGCAAAGGGGATAACATTTGAAATGTAAATACATAAAATATCCAATAAAAATGTGAAAAAATACAGTTTCTATTAAATACTGCTTCTAAGCCTGCACTCATATGACTGGATCACATAGATATAAAATTTAAGCAAGATAAAATAATTCAGAGTATCCTCAAATCATAAACCATTATTGAAAATGAGTCACTCAGCCTTTTTTTCTGGGTTTATGGAGTACCTTGGTGATTTGTGAAAAGCAGAGAAAGAGTGAATGAGACAAGTGGATTAGAACACAATCATGAAGGTGTCACTAATACAGGATTAAAACAAAGCGAGACGGCCTTAAGAAGTAAAATCTACCCAGCAGCTGAAGCTAGCAAATGCAGAGCCACTAGGCCTAGAAACACAGGAACTAAATCTGGCCATCAACTTGAATGAACTTGAAGACAGATTCCTCCCAAGAGTCTACCATCAGGGACCCACCCTGCTGTCAAGCTGATTGTGGTCTTGGGAAGCCTACTTCAAGGACAGCGTCCAGCATACCCACATTACTGGACCACAGGATGTGTGAGGCAATACAATTTTTTTTAATGATTTAAGCTGCTACGTTTGTGGTAACTTTTTGTGGCTGCAAAATTTACCTATCATGAATTGTTAATGTAATTTGGCTACCAATATCTTCAATAATTTATTGCAAATATCTATGATCCCGAAAAGCTGCACAGATTTACTCTAAAACAAAACAAAATGTAGGGTGAGGTGAGCATCATTCTTGACTCTTTAAAATTGAGAGAATATTTGTTCTGGGGAAGGAAACTCAAGACAGACCATAGTTTCCAAGACTTGTATCATGGCCAAAACCCAGGCTTACTTTTCTCAGAAACCTAGCTTGAGATTCAATCTTTTTGTGAGGCTAGAGGAAAAACTTCAATGAGAACCAGTCCAAAAATAAAAATGCATTATGACTCCCAGATGTCAGGCCCAAGGTTACCAAAACAGTGAGGAGCCTACCCAAGATGCTTTTCCACTCTCTAAGGATGCTGTAGAATGAAATATATATAAAATATCCTCTTCTGTGGAAATTCTCCAGTTTAAAAACATCACTTAGTTTTAAAGAATAATTTTAATGACTAAATTACTACAATTAACACATTTAGATATATTTTTACTCACCATTATCTTTTGAAATGTACCAGGGCTAAAGAGCTTTTGTAATCTTTTTTTCCTATTTAGGGTAGAGTGTCTATGCTAAAAGATAACTTAAAATTTCCCTCATTCTGATGTCAATCTGCACAATAATATTTCTATGTAGATGCAAATTCTGTAATGTGCAAGTATTACATCATGTTTTCATGTAAGTAATCACAAATCTTTTCTAAGCAATTGGGAAATAGAATAAAAATCTTGTTTTAGCATGTACAAGTTGTAGATTCAATCTCAAATACACATAAAAATACACATGCCACAAAAGGGACATGCAATTCCTTACTTTGGTAGCACATGTACTAACATGTGATGGAAACACAGAAACTGTCTTCTGTAAGTATCTATACAAAGACATCACTCAAATTTACAAAATAGTCTATATTTTAATGCATTTACCAAAACTCACAAAATATACTCATGGTTTCTATTCATTCATAATAATATAAGAAAAAGGAAAACAGAAAGCCAAAATGCCATTCTGGAATATTACAGAAAAAGTATAATCATATTTATAGTTTACATTAAACTACACAGAACACAAAATAAGGTAGTGGATAAAGAATGTATAAATAAATGAGCATGTGACAGGAGGTATTGCAAAATTTTGATATTAAAATTAAAATAGTATATACTTTAGGATGCCTACAGTGAGGTTCAGAAATACATATCTATGTAAGTTTCTATTATTTAGCTGTCCTACATGACATTAAATATGTGTGTATGTACAAAGTGAGGGTCACAGCACAAGTGTTCACTAGTGACTCTTAGTTCTATGGATAGTTAATCCTTTTAATTTACTAAGACATTTTTTAGTCCATATCTAAGTATATTTCTTCATCTAGATAAAGCACAGCCAAAGTTGTTAGGATTAAACGAGAAAATATTTGTGATTCAATAACACCATTGAGAATAGGAGAAAAGAGTGTGGCTTCCTGCTGAGCAAGGCTGGACTAACTTCCACAGCAAGCCTACCAACCTGAAACAGCAGAAAGGAAGGCTCAAATGAGAACAGTGTTTACTTACAGAAAGTGGTCATCACACAAAGTACACCAGACCATACTGAATGACTATGCTCTTAGACTGATTGAGGCCAGCATCTGGATGAGACTGATAGGTCCTCAAGCATGTGAAATGTGAAGAATCTAGTAGATGACAAGAGTAGCAGAGAAAAAGTGGAGTAAACTGGAGTTTGAAGAGGATGCACAAGAAGAGAGAAACATATTAGCAGATATATTGTTCAGAGTTTCCATAACAAAAGAAAAATCAAATATCCTCTCCCACTGAGGCCAGAAAGGGCAGCCCAGTTAGGAGAATGGAATAAAGGCAGGCAAATGAGTCAAAGTACACCCAACTCTAAGCGTTGGGGGATCCTAATGAAGACCAAGCTGAAGACCATATGTGGGTTGGACCTAGGTCTAGTCCTTGTATGGTCTTTGGTTGGTTTATCCTCTATGAGCCTCCATGGGTCCAATGTAGCTGGCTCTTTTGGTCTTCTTATAGAGACCCTAGCTCTGCTATGTTCATCAATCCTTCCTCCATGTCTTCCCATAAGATTTCCCCAGCTGCGTTTGGCTATGGCTCTCTGCATCTGTCTTTATCAGCTTCTGAGTGCAGCATCTCAGAGGACAGTTTATGTTAGCCTCCTGTGTACAAAAAAACAGCATAGGTATCATTGATAGTGTCAGGGATTGGATCTTGCCCAGAGGATGGATAACATGTGGGGGGAGTAATTGTTCCATGTTTGTGACTGCAAATCTTGTAGGCAGTAACAATTTTGGGTCAAAGATTTTTGCGGGTGGGTTGGTGTCAATATCCCTATCCTGGGAGTCCTGCTGTACCACAGAAGATGGCTACTTCAGGCTCTATTTCTCTATTCCATACCCTTTCCCACCCACTTCCCTCCCTTCATCCACTGCCAATGATAATTTTCTTCCTTCTAAGTAAGATTCAAGCATCTTTGGGCTTCTTGTTCTTTAGCTTTTTGGGGTCTGTAGAATGCAGCCTGGGTATCCTGTACTTGTAGGCTAATATCAACTTATAAGTCAATATATACCATGCATCCTCAGTCTGCGTTACCTCACTTGGGATGATACCTTCCAGTTCTATTCATTTGACTGCAAATTCCATAATGTCCTTGTTGTTCATAGACCAGTAATATTCCATTGTGTAAAGAAACCACATTTTTTTATCCATTTTTTTTCATTTAGGGGAATCTGGGTTGTTTCCAATTTCTCGCTATTATGAATAAAGCTGCTATGACATAGTGGAGCAAATGTCTTTGTTATAAAATGGAGCATATTTTAGGTATGTATGTCTAGAAATGATATAGTTGTGTCTTGAGGTGGAACAGTTATCTGTTTTTTTGAAAAACACCCAGATAGATTTCCACAGCAGTTGTACAAGTTTGCACTCTCACCAGCAACGGTGGAGGAGTGTTCCCCTTGTTCCACAATCGTGCCAGCATGTTCTGTCATTGCATTTATGATAAGAGTCATTTTGATTGGTGTCAGGTAGAATCTCAAAATCCTTTTGATTCACATTTTCCTGATGACTAAGTGCTTTAAACATTTATTTAAGTTCTTCTCTAAATTTAGCGATTCCTCTGTTGAAAATTCTGTTTAGTACTGTGCCTGATTTTTTAATTGGGTTATTTGATTTGTTGGTGTCTAACTTCTTGAATTTTTTTATATATTTGGGATATTAGCCTGTTGTCTAACGTAGTGTTCCCATTCTTTAGGCTGCCATTTTGGGCTACTGACACTGTCCTTTACCACACAGAAATATTTTAGTTTCATGAGGTCTCATTTATCAATTTTTGTTCTCAGTGCCTGACCTTGATGCTGAGCTATTGGTGTTCTGTTCAGGAATTTTTATATTAGACCCAATCTTTCTTCTATTAGATTTAGTGTATCTGGTATTATTTTGACCTCTTTGTATCACTTTGACTTGAGTTTTGTGTAGGGTGATAAATATGCATCTCTTTTCATTCTTCTACATGCAGACATCAAGTTGGACCAGCACCATGTGATGAAACCGTTATTTTTTCAATTGTATAGTTCTGGCTTCTTTGTCAAAAGTTAACTGTCTGTAATATGTGAGTGCATTTCAGTGTCTTCAATTTGGTGCCATTGGTCAACTGTCTGTTTATATACCAATACACTGCAATTTTTATTACTATTGCTCTGCAGTACAGCTTCAAGTCAAGGAAAATGATAACTCCAGAAGTTGTTCTATTGTGTAGGATTGTTTTTGTTATCATTGGTATTCTTATTGTTTGTGTTGTTGCTGTTGTTTTACCATATGAAGTAGAGACTTTTTCTCTCAAGATCTGAAAAGAATTTTTATGGTAACTGCACTGAATTGGTAGGTTCCTTTTGATAATAAGGCTTTTACTATGTTAATCCTACCTGTCCATGAGCATGGGAGATCTATCCATCTTCTGACATCTCCCTCCATGTCTTAGACTTTAACAGGTGTTTAACATATTTGGTTAGAGTTACACTAAAATATTTTATATTATTTGTGGCTATTGTGAAGGGTATCATTCCCTGGTTTATTTCCCAGAGCCAGAAAGCTTTAGTGCAGAATTCTGCCAGACTTTCAAATAAGAGTTAATACCAATACTCTTCAAACTATTCCACAGAATAGAAACAGAAGGAACATTGCGAAACTCATTCTATGAGGCCACATTTCCTTTGATACAAAACCAAAAAAATGACTCAATATAGAAAGAACATTTTAGACCACTTTCTCTTATAAATATTGATGTAAAAATACTCAGTAAAATACTCACACACTGAATCCAAGAACACATCAAAAACATCATCTTCCATGATCAAGTAGGCTTCATCCCAAGGATGCAAGCGTGGCTAAATTATCAACCATATAAACAAACTGAAAGGAAAAAATACATGATTATTTCACCAGACTCTGAAAACTTCTGACAAAAGCCAACACCTCTTCATGTTAATAGTGTTGGAGAGATCAGGGAAACAAAGCTCATACCTAAACACAATAAAGGCAATATACAGCAAGCAAATTGCTAACATCAAATTAAACAGAGAGAAACTTAAAGCAATTCCACTAAAATCAAGGACAAGACAAGGCTGCCCATTCTCTTCCTATCTATTCAATACAGTACTTGAATTTCTAGCCAGAGCAGTAAAACAACTAAAAGAGATCAAGAAGTTACAAATTGGAAAGAAAGAAGTCAAAGCATTGCCATTTACCCATGATATGATGGTATACTTGGCCCTAAAAATTATACCAGAGAACTCCCATATGTGATAAATACTTTTAACAGAGTGACTGAGTACAAAATTATCTCAAAGAAATCAGTATTCCTCTTTATACACATGATAAACTGGCTGGGCAAGAATCAGGGAAACAACACCCTCTACACTATCCACAAATAATATGAAATATCTTCATTTAATCTTAACTAAGCAAGTGAAAGACCTGTTTAAAGAGAGCTTCTCTGAAGAAAGAAGTTGAAGACATCAGGAGATGGAAAACTCTCCCATTCTCATTGATAGGTAGGATTAATATAGGAAAAATGACCATTTTACCCAAAGAAATATACAGATTCAAAACTCATTTTCTTTTAAACAGGAAAAGACAAATGCTTCACAAAATAGCTATTAGCTTGGGCTGGATATTCTCAATAGCCAGAATAAAAATAGGAAATAACATAAAAGCTCTCGAATGAAAGAAATTGATGTTCAAAATATTTATCTTTATTTGGTCTCAGCAATATATTCATTCAGTATAAAACTCATCTGTATTATTAAGTTTATACACAGTGGATAATTATAGAAGTCAAGGGCCCTTTCATTTTAGCCTTTCGATCACTACAATACACTAATGTAAACCAATAATGAAACACCAGTGCAATAGAGTCAAATAGTTTGCAAAGCTCACTTACGTTTCAGCAATCCCAATTGTCTTCTTTCGACTCCTGAGAGAAGGGCTCTTTTGAGTGGTATTAGTGACCCCCCCACACACACACACAGAACAAAAACCCTTTCTGATCTTATTTCTTTTTCTGAAATTTGTCCATTGAGTAAGGTAAACCATTTTTTAATCAGGAGCAGGGCTGCAGAGGGTAAGTGGCAAAACCAGGAAGGAAATTAAACAGCAAAAATCCCATAGTAAGGCAGAATTAGCAAACAGTATGAAATAATAGGTCCCAAGAGCAGACACAATAATCAGAGACACCCTTCTTCAGAGTCCCCCACCTCAAAAAATAATAAAAAACAAAAAAAAAACAAAAACAAAAAACAAAAACAAAACAAAACAACAACAACAAAACCAAGCTAAAACAAGGATAGCATGTATGCAGCAGGCTTAGGACATAGCTCAGTGAGATTTTTGCCGAGTTTAACCGCATCTTGTTATGCCAGGTTCTGTTGATATCCCGTGGGGACTGCTATTTTCTAAATAAAAAGGCATGAGCTGTGGATTTAGGGGAGAGGGAAGTTGAAGGAGAGGGGACTGGGAGAAGTGGAAGGAGAGGAGGCTGCAGTTATGATGTCTTGAATGCGAGAATAATAACTAAAAAGAGTAAAGAGCCAAAAAACATTCTTTGAAGCATGGCTATAGGAATAAATTCTTCATTAAATATGCAACAGAGCAATATGTGTATATCACGGATAGTTTCAGATACATATTTTCCTCTTTTAATTGAGTACTTAATGTGTAGATGTGCATTTTTTGCTCTTTACCTATTTTAGAGCATTGATATGCTTCAGAATAAGTTTAAAAAGAAAAATAGGATAAGGTAAAAGAAGGAAAAATCTGAATTTTGAACCTATATTTCCTATTTGTGGATTTTAAACTTGAAAAACATTTACCCACATGTATTTCCCCTGATGTTGGTAATTGGTGATATCATTCTCTGATGGTCTCACCTCTATTAAGAAGCTCAATGAAATAATGTATGTGAAATATCTTGTGAGTTATACAAAGTAAATGCATTATATATAAATTATGTGAATATCAAAAAACACATGCACCTTTCTTAAAATCATGCAGCTTTCACTACAATGGCACTAATATTATTTAATGCAATCAATATAGAATGTAGTTTTTGAAGTTTTGGTATCTTTGAAAGTGAGATTCTAAACAATCAGTGCCAACGGACTTTTCCAAATAGCATTATGAAATCAATATTTTTACCAGAATTAAATATTGAGAAACAGAAAATGATGTGTATTGGTTTGAGCAATGTAGTAATAAATTATGATCACAACAGTCACCAGTTATGATGAAAGTTTAAACAAATACAAAGCAACATATGAATCACTGTGTAAGAGATAATTATTCTAATACCTGGTGATAGGAATTAAAATCATCCCAGATAGACAGATTTAAGGTTAGATTTAATTTGTCACATGCTCCTAAGTCAATGAGACAGATATTTGAAGATACTATCAAGTGACATATATGAAGAACAATATACTTTTATTAATCATTTTATTCATTCACATTTCAAATGACATCATGCTTCCCAGTTATCCCTCCACAAAATCCCCATCCCATTCCCCTGTCCTCCTTCCCTTTTGCTTTTATAAGGATGTTCCTCCACCCATTCCCCTTACTCCTGCCTCACTGGTGCCTCTAGTATCCCACTATGGTGGGGCATCAAGGCACCTCTTCTCCCATTGATGTCAGATAAGATCATTCTCTGCTACATATATCTGGAGTTATGGCTCCCTTCATGGATACTCCTTGGTTTGTAATTTAGTCCCTGGGTGGTACAGTTAGTTGACATTGTTCTTCATATGGGGTTGCATTTTTAATAAAATGAACTAGAAAATGAAGCAGGAACTTCTTGGAACATTAAAGCGTTGGGCAAGAGTACTTTTACCCAAGTATTACTGACTAAAATATGCCTGTATTTTTACAAATAGGTTTGTAAAATGGTCAGAAATGGTTAACTATTGTTAAAGAAAAATAGGTTTTCTTACTATTTGCTAACAAACATTACCCTTATTATGGTCTATAGCCAAAAGGAAATAGTTATTTTCTCCAAGCAATCCACATAAGGGATGTCATAATACAGTTCTGCTTTGTAAATGTTGTCCAAATTAAGGTTCTCTGTTTCTGTTCTTTATTGTGATAGTCCCAGACTACAAGCACATCTAAGTAGGAGTCACAGTTAGAAACGTCAAGCAAGGGCTTTACAATAGCCTGAGTATAAACTTCATCTCCTGTACCTGGACTAGAGGGCAATAACAGTGAAAATTTTCCTCTGTATTCCTGCTAAGTTGAGTAAGTGAAGGCATGTACCATGATGAAGCAATATCTGGAGCACAGAATCTCATCAACCACCCAGTGATGGTAAATTGTTAGCCCAGGGAGTGGCATTATTATGAGGTGTGGCCTTATTGGAATAGGTGTGTCACTGTGGTTGTGGGATTAAGACACTCACCCTAACTACTTGGAAGTCAATATTCTACTAGCAGCCTTCAGATGAAGATATAGAACTCTTAGCTCTGCCTGCACCCTGCCTGCACACTGCCTGCCTGGACACTGCCATGCTCTCACCTTGATGATGATGATGGTGGTGGTGGTGATGGTGGTGATGGTGGTGATGGTGGTGATGGTGGTGATGGTGGTGGTGGTGGTGGTGGTGGTGGTGGTGGTGGTGGTGATGGTGGTGGTGGTGGGGGTGGTGGGGGTGGTGGTGATGATGATGATAGACTTAACCTTTGAACCTGTAAGGCAAGCCCAATTAAATGTTTTCCTTTATAAGTCTTGCATTGGTCTTGGTGTCTGTTCACAGCAGTAATTGTTCAATATGGCAGAATATGCAGGCTCTGAATTAGACAGGTATATCATTCCTTCCCAACACACACACACACACACACACACACACACACACACACACAGAGAGAGAGAGAGAGAGAGAGAGAGAGACAAAGAGAGAGAGACAGAGAGAGACAGAGACAGAGACAGAGACAGAGAGAAACAGAGACAGAGACAGAGACAGAGAGAAACAGAGAAGACAGAGACAGAGACAGAGACAGAGAGACAGAGAAACAGTAAGTAAGTACACACAAACCTAATGCTTTTAAACTATTTCTAGTCCCCTTTTTCATCATTTCACAGAAGTTCTTTTTGAATTCAAGGCCTGTACTCATCTAGAAACTAGGATAGTGTATGTTAAGAGTTCAAAGGAAATGCCTTCAGTAGATATTCAGATCTTTGCAAATGGTTAGTTTGTGTTTAAGTTTTCTATCTTTAAATTATTTTTCAGCAGTTTCTTTTAATGTATTCTGTTTAGAAGATATCTAGTTTCAGGTTTTGGGTAATAGAACAGATTACACATCAGGTTAAATTTTGACTGACAAACATGCAGAAAGGTAAACAGGTTCAGCAACACTTGAAGTGCAGACGTGAGAAAATTGTTACAAACTCACTCTCTAGAAGAGGAAACTAAGAAGGGTAAAATTCCAAGGGGATAGAATGTTCTGAACTCCTAAGACACCCTGCCTGCTGCCAGGAATTTTCCTTTAGATGGTCAGGAAAGTGTCATAGTGGCGAACCAAGGATTTCATCTTTCCTTTGGAGAATCCATAATTCATTGATATGGTCTTTGAACTCTTTCATCACGCATTCCCCACAAAGTCTCCAAATACCAAGCTGCTTGAAAGTGGTTAAAATGTTACAAGCGATGTCAAAATGAATGAGTCTAGCTGTTTTTCATTGCAACACTGTATATTCCTTAACATGCTTATAATTTTTTTTTATAAAAATCATTCAACAGGACCATAAATATTTGTCATATTAAGAATTTTGCCTACTCTGGTACATATTTTACACATCTTAAAATTATATTCTAATTATCTACAAAGTGTTAGACTCTATGCTGATCACTTCTCTTACTGTGTAAATAAGCTAAAGTGTAAAGCTAAAGTCAAATAATTCATCTGCTAAAGTTGGCAAATGTGTAAACCCCAAAGAAGATAGCAGATAACCATCTCTATGGAAGCTCTTTGCTCTAAGATTCTAAGGTCTTGGGAAAATGTTTATAGCTGTGTTTTACAAAGTGTCAAGTGTCTTAAGAAGCCTGTACATTCCTTGGGGAGTATATTTTTAAAATGTCCTTTGAAGCTGTAAATTGCTACTGAGGTTATAATAATGGGGATGACAGCGATTATTTGAAGGAAGAAAGAAATGTCTTTATCCCATTTGTTCCTAGGAGTGCATTAAATGCTTTATCAAACCTCTGCAATTTTCAATATTTCACTAAGAGGTACATAGAGATTTATGTGAGTTTGCTTTTCACTCTTGATGAGCATTTTTATCTTTGCATGGCCATATGGCTTAACCATCCTTCCCCTACATATAGTAGGGAAAAATGACATTTCTTCAACTTCTCTTGGAGAAGACAGAACAAACTACGATGCTCATGTCAGCAGCTAAGTCAGCATCACATTATTTCCTTCATAGCATTCATTATAACCTGAAATTATATCACATTATATGAGGATAAACATGTTTCAACAGAAACATGTGAAGCCACATGGATTTGTCCTTAAAAAGCTCCCACAACATTTAGGGCTAAACTGGGAATTCCAGATAGTGGTCCTAACCAAAGCCCACCCCAGTCAATATTTAATTAAAACTTGCTTCAAATGTGGCTCAAAATGGTGAAACATGTTTTCTCTATCAAATTTCAGGATTAACAGTCTATGAGTAGAAAGGGGTTAGGTTATATCCCCTTTCTGGCTTTTCTATTTTAATTCATGTTCAAGTAAGTCTATGCTTATAGTTTTGATTTTTATTTGCATCTTGCCTCAAATAAAAAATGGCAGATATAATAAGGTCTGTATATAATCCTCCATCAAAAAATGACAATATTAGGTTATTCTCTTTTAGTTGCAAAAAGTGAACAGGCTTATAGGCTATGAGGCTAGAGCACTGCATATTTTCATAACCATCCAGATACCAGACATGCCCCTTCCTATCATCTTGCTACTCTCATTATGAGACATTTCCTTGATAGGAGATACAATTAGATTACTCATGACGATCGAATCTGACAATATTTTGGATATAGTCCTGTATATCCATTCAATAGGTTTGCCCTGTCACACAGACAAGCCTAAGGATTTAAGTAAGGAACAATCATTTATTAAGAAATTGCAAAACAATTATTTTTAAGAGCTTGAAGCTTCTGCAGTTGTTAGTGCCATCTTATATTTGAAAATTAAATTTAAAATATGCTACTAGTTCAGAGGTCAATGCTCCTGTAGGATAGATGCCATGAGAATTGAAGGATTTTTAGAACATCCGTGGGGCATGAAAAATAGTTTCATGAAATCCTGTGTTATCATCTTCTGTCATGCTATGAAAATGTGGTTTTAAAGCCCTGGGGCATAGCACAGCTCTGTGAAGCACTTCTTGAGGATCTGAGTTCAAGTCCCCAGTACCCATTTTCAAAATATGAAACATAGCTGCATGGGAACCTGTCACCCCAAGAATATGGTACAGAGACAGGAAGAGCAACGTGACTTGCTGGCCAGTAGCCTGTCTTCAGATCAGTGAGAGACTCTGCTGCAAGGCAGTTAAATTGAGAGTGCTACGGCAAAACAATTGATAGCCTCCTCTGGACTCTAGGCATGACTGTATGGGCATACACTTGCCAGTGCACATTCGTGTATACATTCCACAAACATAACATGCATGCAACACAAACATACTGTTACACAAGCACACACACACACACACACACACACACACACACAGAGAGAGAGAGAGAGAGAGAGAGAGAGAGAGAGAGAGAGTTATCAACTGCAGAGAAACTTAGAAAGTTACCAAACCTTTTCCAGTTTAGACTTGACTAAAAAAAAGAAAGAAAGAGAGAGAGAGAGAGAGAGAGAGAGAGAGAGAGAGGGGGGGGGGAGAAGGGAAGGGAAGGGAAAGGAAAAGGGAAGGGAAAAGGGAAGGGAAGGGAAAAGGAAAGGGAAAGGAAGGGAAGGAAAGGGAAGGGAAGAAAAGGGAAGGGAAAGGAAGGGAAAAGGAAAGGGAAGGGAAGGGAAAAGGAAAGGGAAGGGAAGGGAAGGAAAGGGAAGGAAACGGAAGGGAAGGGAAGGGAAGGAAACGGAAGGGAAGGGAAGGGAAGGGAAGGGAGGGAAGGGAAGGGAAGGGAGGGAAGGCAAGGGAAGGGAGGGAAGGGAAAAGGAAAGGGAAGGGAAGGGAAGGGAAAAGGGAAGGGAAAAGGGAAGGGAAAAGGGAAGGGAAAAGGAAAGGGAAGGGAAGGGAAAAGGGAAGGGAAAAGGAAAGGGAAGGGAAGGGAAGGAAAGGAAAGGGAAGGAAACGGAAGGGAAGGGAAGGGAAGGGAAGGGAAAAGGGAAGGGAAAAGGGAAGGGAAAAGGGAAGGGAAAAGGGAAGGGAAAAGGGAAGGGAAAAGGGAAGGGAAAAGGGAAGGAAAGGAAAGGAAAGGAAAGGAAAGGAAAGGAAAGGAAAGGAAAGGAAAGGAAAGGAAAGGAAAGGAAAGGAAAGGAAAAAATGTGGTTACTTCTCAATACATGCATGGGGTGAAGCTCAAAATAAAAGATTTGAGAAATAGAGAATTCCACTAAGGTTAACATGTGGATGACTAAGTTCATACTGGTTTCAAAAGGTCACAAATACTGTGACAATTGCAAATAAATTGAAGTGGCATTAACAGATAGATATTTTTCAATTTTAGCCTTTTCTGGCAAATCCCTGAGATGTCTTCACTTGTATATCGTTATTCTATATCTTGGCTGAAGTCAATTCAGATATAAAACGAATGACCCATGACTATCTGTTGTTCCTTGGAAGACCTATAATAAGTTAAACTAAACCAAAGTTTCCATTTAATCCATCTTGCCAAGTGCTTGGAGCTTCCTGAACTCTAATGGAATATGTGGATCAGGTGTATAGAGAACAGAAGTGGGGATTAGAAGGGCAGAGATAGAGGGGGTGGGATGAGGATGGGAGAGCATCTGTGGGACAAGCAGAAGACCTGGGACAGGTGAGGCTCCTGGAAGAATATGGGGGTAACCCAAGCTGAGACTCCTAGCAGCAGGGCATATGGACCCTGTAGTGGTCACCTCCTGTAGCAAAGCAGTGGCAACCCACTCACAAAACCTTTGACCTAAACCTTGCTGTGATTACAATATATGAAGGGATGAAGATGGAGCAGAGATTAAGGGAAAGGCCAATCAATGATTGGTCCAAGTGAGACTCACGCCATGGGAGAGAGCCAAGCCCTGACACTCTTAATGATATTCTGCTATGCTTGTAGACAGGAGCCTAGCATCACTGTCATCAGAGAGGATTCATCCAGCAGCTGGTGGAAACAGATGCAGAGACCCACAGGCAAACATTGGGCAGAAATCAGGGAATCTTGTGGAAGAGTCAGAAGAAGAAAGGAAGCTGGGGAGGGGATGGGGTTGGTCAAGGACACCATAAGAAGACCTACAGAGCCAACGAACTTGGGCCCAAGGGGCCTCACAGAGACTGAACCACCAACCAAAGAGCATGCATGGACTTGACCTAGGTCCCCTACAAATAAATATGTCACAGATGTGTAGCTTGGTCTTCATGTGTGTCCCCTAATAACTGGAGCAGAAGCTGTCTCTGGCTTGGATTCTGTTGCCTACCTTTGAATCCAATCCCCATAGCTTGGCTTCCTTTTCTGTCCTCAGTGGGAGAGGATGGATACACTTAGTCCTAATGTGACTAGATGTGCCAGGGCACATGGGGACCCCTTATGTCAGGGCACCTCTTCTCTGAGGGAAAGGGGCAGGGAAATAGGATGAGGAAGATGAAAGTGTAGACTGAGGAGAGAAAGGAGAGGGAGAGGGACTGCAATGAGAATGTAAAGTGAGTTCATTAATTAATTAATGAAATAAAAACATTCATATATTGATAATTAGAATAAATGTATAACAAGTGTCCATTATTTGAGTACAATATTCTAATAGCACTTTGTAATACTTATCTCTCCCCATGTCTCATTGTGGACAAAGAACATTAATCAAGAATACCAATGTCATGTCTTTACACATTTTAATGGCCATCCCCTAATATGTCTTGAAATACTGCTATGATATGTCCCATCGTGGCATAAAAATATGTGGCAAATACTTAGTTTCTTCTTTAAGAGGCACCAAGGATAATTATGCATGTCCTTGCCAACCTCACATTCATTTTTCTTCATCAGGACTGAAGGAACAAAAGCTTTCCTTTTTCTCTTGTTCTTCAAAGTGATATCTGCAAAATTCTCAGTCTTTATCCTGTATAACAGAGATGAAATAAAGATTAGATGATAAAAGAATGTGAGTACAAGTGAGTGACCAGACACAGCACTAGAAGACGGAAGAAGTCAGAATAAGCTTTCAGGTTTTGAAGGGAGACTAAGGAAAGAATGAGTTGGGTGAGCTGGAGGAGACTCACTATATGAGACACCAGTAGACAAGTTAGCATGCTAATGTACCAGTTGCATGTATTAAAAAAATGACTGTGTTTACGTGATGAAACTTGATGAAGAAGGGGAAACATCATGAAGGGATGCTTAAGACCGAGGTGAGTACTCTGAGGTGAGTGAGTGCTCTTAGGAAAGTGCTCTAAGGTGAGTGGTCAAGCAGATGAGTGAGGTTTCAGCACTCTGAAGGAACTGGGACTCAAGAATTTGAGACTACAACAAGGAGGAAAGAATGTAAGTCTGAAAAATATGATTGGCAAAGCAAGAGGGAACTGGGGTTCCATGGGTGACTCAGAGAGAGCACAGGCTGCTCTTTCAGGGCACCTGAATTTAATTCCCCAAAGCATGGTAGCTCACTAACATCTGTAACTCCAGATCAGAGGACCTGACACCCTCCATTTTGACTTCATCTCATGAATGCTACACAGGCATATACCCAGGAAAAATACCCACAAATACATATATACATATATGCATAGAGTATATATACACCCATATATACATAGAGTAAAATAATTTAAATTAAAAAGAAAATAAAGAAAGAACTGTTGCAGTTAAAATTGCCTAAGAAATAGCAACACAGAGGTCATTGTACCCAGGAAACGTACATCTCATATACAAATAAAAAACATGCTTTAAAATTTCAGAACCCAATGGAATGTCAGTTCACCAGCACGAGTTCAAAACATGTTTTGTTTCTTATCTTCCAAAAAATTCTTTTCATAGTTGGTGTGTGTAGTAGTGAAAAACTGTAGCATTTGGGCAATGGAGTCAGGAAGGTTACAAGTTCAAAGTCTGCCACAGGAATATAGTTTGTGGCCAGACCTGGCTACATTAAAATATCTCGAATGAATGAATGAATGAATGAATGAATGAATGAATGACACAGATATGCTTCTATTCTATATGAGATAAACTTTGATTATTTTTTCATAATGTATACATAGATGTCCAACTTAATTTATTTTTCAGGGAATCCGTGAGAAGAATAGTTAAGTCCCACACAGAGGCTGAGTGGATATAGTTAAGGCAGTAAAGAGAAGTGTTGATTTGAAATTGTCACTAAAACAGAGAAATTAACTGTTGATAGTGTTCTCATGTTTGAACCCACATAGAAACATGTTTTGTTCAGGCAGGATGAATTACTTTTAATATGCTCTTGTCAATGACAGGGTCATTATTAGTCAAATGGTGATGGGACCTGGACAACATCCAACTGGACCACCAGTTTCTTGTCCGTGCTGAATAGCAAGTCTCTGGCAAACTCAAGGAAGTTAAACATTTCAAAATTTTTGTTGCTGTTTTTCAACACAAAAGCCAAGAGTTCTTGGGTACTGTCACTTGTCATAAATCAGCTTCTTTCTCAAATAATGATAATTCTCCCTTTGGAATGGAGGCTTTGCAAACTGTGATGTGTCTTTGCTGACAGTGGGGATTTTTCATACAAACCAGTTATTGTGTGCACACAAAACAATATCAGGTCATGAGAGGTTTGTAGCTGAAAGCCTTATTCATTTCTATGAAGTTTCCCTGTTACAGAGAAGCTGCATAATGTTTGTGCTAATTAAAAATTCCTTCCATTTGGAAGCAAAAACTCCGGGAATGTGCTTTCTCCAAAACAACCAAATATAATTACTACCACAGTTTATCAGCGCATTTCCCCTGTTAATAGATGAGTCACTGCCACAATTAGCACCATTTTCAAAACCAAACAAGACGACTTGTTTTCAGGAGAAAAGCTCAACAAGGGCTTAGACAAGGCCACTAATAAGAGTAAGGGGAAACAAATGGACTATGTGGAGGAACAGACAAACGAAAGAAACTATTGAGTCTAGGTCTGTGTCTCACACAAGAAAGTGTCTAATAACCCCAGCCCAAAAAATTCTCACTGGAGAATAGCATCCACAGTGTCAGCTCCAGACCCAGCACTAATAATCAGCTAAGGATTTGGGACTGGAAATGTAGTAAAACCTTTCAAACACACTTGCTTTTGCTGTTCTCAGCCTACTGTAACACATTTTAGCTGTACCATTTAGGAAGCACAAAATTACTTTGAAATGTAACCCATCACTGTCCTGGCTATGTAAATGTGTATACAGATGATATATCACACCAAAAGAGTTTCACCAAAGCCAAGCATACTAGGAGCCTCTATGTTGAATGAACCTGTTTCCCTTTGGCGCTTAAATGACAGAGATAAACAAAACAGAATTGCTTTCAAAGACAGAATATAAGGCAAATTGTTCAAGGTTGTATACTATCTACTCAGTGGGAAAGCTGTTTGTAGATCAGTGTTGTAATAGTCACCTAATTGTCACAAGCAGATGTACTTGCAGTGCGAATTATTAATATTCAGGTTTGGGGAGGAACCAAAGTCTGTATTTCTAACACACTTCCTGGCCACACCAATTCTGTTCTTCTGTGAATCAAATCATAGGAACGAACTATATTCTACTTAGAACACTTTCCAAGGCATGGAATTCATGATTTCAAGAGGATGCCATTGCAACTGGTTTTATACTTGAATCAAAATTTTCTTAGTGACGTCCACCATTGATCCTGATGCTCAATCACCAGAGTCAAGTTATGAGATCTCACTTCTCTTTGATGGGAAACACTGCTTGAGAAATGTACCCCACCTTACATTCTCTCTCTCAGAAAATCACATCCCTGATGTGTTCGCAATCCTGTTTGTTCTAAACTATTATTTCAGCACATGAAGCTGTGTAAACATATCCTGGAGGTATGTGAAATCATGTCTATTCATCCCAACATGGCAAGGGCAATAGAGCAAAGAATGATTCTGTCTAGATCTAGATTGCTAAACTAAGTTAGGTTATCAGGGTTGTTAATAAGACCATGAGTGATTCAAAGATACTGTATAATAACAGAAAAGCTAACCAGAGTACTAACAGTTCCTGAAGCCTGCCTTCCTAAGACTACCTGCTTGACTTCCAGAACCGCCATAGGCTTGTTTCACATCCAGGCTCACCCTCTCCTTCTCTTTGTTTCCCATCAGCACCCTGATGTTGACGCCTCAGACTCCTTAAGGTCTCCAAACTCCACAAACTACTTGTGCTGTCTCTTAAAAGTGCTTCTCTCAAGTCTTAAGATTCTTACAAATGTTTCAACAAGAACATTTCCTGGTTCCAAGAGTTGCACAGAAAACCTAATTAGCCCCCAATGTGACCCTCCTTGTGGCCATTATGCCCATCTGATTTTACTTTTCCTTCAAAACAATTACAACTTCCATTCAATTGTTTGAAAAGGTTTATACACTGTATCTCTAATGCCTCCTGAAAGGTCCACATTTCCTTCTAAAATTCCTTCTCTGGGAAATTCTCCCTATTTCCTTTACTCCTTTCTGGATAAAAGTGCATGCCTAAGGGGGAAAATGACTTTCAACTGACCAATTTCATTAGAAATTCAAGTGATTCAAACTTTATTGTTGATTCCGTATTTGATTTCCTATAGCAACAGACCGAAATCTTCAACATCTTGAAGTCCTGGATCTCCTGGTGAGCATAAACTTTTACAGATGAATAAATGATCTCATAGACTATTCACTGAAATTATCACGCCCACCTGGTGTGTGATCTCTCAATCTCTCTGTTCCCCTCTGACTCTTTTATTTTCAGACTTTTCCTGTCCTAACACAGCTTTTTGGAAGAAGATGTGTCATACACAAAGACACACAGACACAAAGACACACAGACACATACACATACACACACATCTCAAGTGTCTACACATTTCCATTGAGCAACTTCCTGCCTAAAATGATGTTTTATCTGTTATACAGCTTTGCATTTTATTTTCAGGGCCTCTACTAAATTTGTTTTATTTTTCCCATAAGAATGCCAAGTCTTTTGTGGTTTGACATAAGCTTACTGGAATTTATTAATAGTTTCCTAATTCTCACAGCTTAGAATAAGAGTAGCCCTTGTTCCATACCTGCAAGCACTATTTGGTAGCACCAACATCTGCAGCTTCCTTGTCTGAAAATTAGAGCATATCTTTTCATTTGAAACAATGCCTATTAAGTCACCTTTTGCTCTTAACAGAAATAATTTAATTGTCATATAATGGCAGATTGTATCCTGCATGCAAAGGCTTCAAGATTTAAATTTTCCAGAGGACAGGCAGCTGAAATTCTTCTGAAAGAAAGCAGAACAAATGAAAAAGAAATGAAACAAAGGAGGAGAGGCATATAAAAAACAAACAAACAAAGAGCCTGAGACAGGGCTCTGTGGCACAGATGCTTGCGCCCAATCCAAGTGGCCTGAGCTCAATGTTCTGGAACCACACAGTGGGGAAAAAAAGGACCCTCACATTTTGAAAGGAGAGGGTCAACCTCAACCAATTGTTCTCTAAGCACCACACAAATACATCAGGATAGTATTTTATTTTTAAGAAGGCAAGCCCAGATTAAAATTTTTGCTATGTTTTGTTTTCTGCCATTTCTTAGTATGAGGTTACCAGTGGATTTCATAAATCTGCAATTGCAAAGTTGCAAGCTATGAAACATATTAGATAAATTATAAACAGAAACAAGTGATTCACTAACATTCATCAGCACAGTTTCTTTCATTTTAATGGTTTTTAATCTATAGACAATATCTCTCTACCACATTATTTCCCAAAATCTTCCCAGATCCCTCACCATACAAACAGATTTATGATTTTTCATGTTTCTCTCTTAAAACAAAGATACACACACACACACACACACACACACACACACACACACACATACACACACAATCTTATATTGGTCAATTATTCCTAATCACATAATCTCCCCTGGAATTTGTTGATGTATTCAGTATTGTTCCAATGGGGAATATCTGATTATCACTTTTCCACCATCTATTAGTCACTAATAGCTTCTTGGCTAAGAGTGGGGCTTTGTATCCACTTTCCCTTGTCCACCTACAATTTGTCTAGCTTGGCACCTGTGCATTTTTCAATCAAGCTGAAGTGAGTGATAGCAGAGATGGGAATCTGAACTTTTTAAAAAATTGGATATATTTTTTATTTACATTTCAAGTGTTATCGCCTTTCCTGGTTTCCCATCCACAGCCCCCCTATCTCCTCCCCTTCCCCCTTCTTCTATGAGGATGTTCCCCCACCCAACCACCCACCCCTTCCTGCAGCCCTGCCCTGACATTCCCCTACACTGGGGGGTCCAGCCTTGGCAGGACCAAGGGCTTCTCCTCCCTTTGGTGTTCAACAAGGCCATCCTCTGCTACATATGCAGCGGGAGCCATGGGTCTATCCATGTACTCTCTGGATGGTGGTTTAGTCCCTGGGAGCTCTGGTTGTTGGTATTGTTGTTCTTATGGGGATGCAAGCCCCTTCAGCTCCTTCAATCCTTTCTCTAACTCCTCCAGTGGGGACCCCGTGCTCAGTTCAAAGGTTTGCTGCTAGCATTTGCCTCTGTATTTGTCACGCTTTGTCAGAACCTCTCAGGAGACCGCTATATCAGGCTCATGTCAGCATGCACTTCTTGGCTCATCAATATTGTCTGGGTTTGGTGGCTGTATGTATGTGGGCTGGATACCTAGATGGAGCAGGCTCTGAATGGCCATTCCTTCAGTCTCTGCTCCAAACTTTGTCTCCATATCTCCTCCTATGAATATTTTGTTCCCCCTTTTAAGAAAGACTGAAGCACCTGCTCTTTTATGATTGTTCTCTTGTGAAGCACCATTTGAGCTGGGTCACCTTCTCAAGTTACCCAAGAGCAGTAAGGAATTGGCTCTTTACTTCTCACCATGAAAACTTAATAACATTCATGAAGGAAAATGGCTTGCTTCCTCTTCTAGTGCTAGCAACAGAACATGAATTGATATCATCTAATATCAGTTTACTTAGGTCATTTTCTACTGTTTTTCTCTAGGGCAGACTCTATACATTTCATATCTGACTAGATTGAATCAATGAACCTGGTGATTATCTAAAATTATCTACTTTCTCCTGGATATTTAATGGTAGTCAGGGTATTAGGTATGTTTTGAGAATGATCTACTTTTACCAACATAAATAGTTTTCATATGCATGCAGGCATATATGTGCTTTCTTTCATGTGCATATAGTCAAGTACACGTTAATAGAATAATCGGACAGAAGCAGTTCAGGATGGTTTGCGGAAGGGAAGGGAATTTTCTTGTACTTTGATGGATGTTCACCTTCCATTGAACTGATTTACCGAATGAGTAGAGAAAATAACTGTGACTCCGTGACTCCAATCCTCTCTCAAGGAATGTGAACACTTATCTTACAAGAAGTAGGATCAGAGTAAGCCTTGTCAATGTAAGCTTGTCACAAATAATCTGATTACATATGAAAATCTCCACACATTCAGTGAACTTTTTAAGTGTCTTTCCTTTGTAATTGATTCTTACAGAAGACCTGCTCAAAACTGTATGTCATAGAGAAAAGGGACAATGCCATTCTCCCAACAAGAGCTTACGAATATGGAATCTCACAGCAGTGTGGACTGTTATCGTTATATGAAATCAACCCTGACAAGTCTATGAGCAGTTTCTTCAGGATGTGACTATTTGAATATAGCAACATAATGAGACTAAGTTCTTAATAAAATGACTGAAAGGTGAAAGAAGTTGTCTAGTTTTTACCTATGGAGGCAACAATATGTCAGATGGACATTGCTTTGAAAGTTGATGTTGTATAGTCCTCAATATCCTTCCCTCTTGATATCTAGGCAATATTAATCCTTTCCATGGGGATAATTGTTTTCCTGGTATGCTACATGGCATGTAAGATAGATTCAAAGGGATGAGGTTGTACTACATGCAGTAATATTTATGACTCATAATCTTACATTGGTTTCTCAATATTCTTTGCTTGATGAACCTGGTCTAGAGTTTCTCAGCTCTTAACTGACCTCTATATGCAATTAAATAAAAAGAGGCCATGAATTTGACAGAACGTAAAGCTGTACATGGGAGGAGTTAGAAGAAGGGAGGGTTTGTATCTACAATATTAAAAATATATACTTAAAAACAAACCACAGCCATCATCAAGTAAATACACATACTATTCATGAGTCCAACAGTACATGTTGCTAGGTAATAAACATAGCTATTTATTAAATAATATTGTTGAGTACTATTTAAAATGAGCAGATTAAACCATTCATAGGCAAACATTATATTAGATTTCCCTTGAGAGGTTTCTTATCATTTTTAGATAAAAGCCAAAGATATGAGAAAACCTGGATATAAACTCTCAATCATTGGTTCGTTTGATCATCTGAAACAAATTTTGGTAGGCTTTTATTTTTGTTTTGGTTTATTCTCCTTGATGTTCATGTCATTCTACAAAACCCTTTATATTTTATTATTTTCACTTCAAATTTTATCCTCCTTCCCAGTTTTCCTTCCACAAAACCCCTATTCCCTCTCCCCCCTGATTCTATGATGGCACTTCCCAAACTATCCATCCACTCCTGTTTCACCTCCCTAGCATTCCCCTATCCTAGGTCATCCAGTGACCTAGCCAGCTCAGTCAGTCAACAGGGATTCAAGCCAGGGATTTAGGATTGAAAAAGAAATATTATTAGACAAAATTGTAACATGACTACAGCCAGTGCTGAGGCTGAAGCAGCTTTGTTTCTCTACAGCCTGCTTTTATATCATTCCAGGTATATCCAAAGTACATGGTCATTTCTTAGAACAAAGACAAAGGAATCAAGCAAAGAGGTAAATAAGGAGATCACACAAGATAGTAAGTAGTAACTAAAAGGCATACAAGGTAATACTTGAGCAAAGTAGTAAACAAAGTCCTGTAGTCACTGATGCTAATATTCTTATCTGAGCCTATTTCCTTGTCCAAGCCCAGTGACAAATGCCAAATTTCTAGAAATGGCACCAAAAGCTCAACCTCTCCCCTTTTTTTTATTTCATAAACATGACTAAGTTTGTCTTAGGTGATTTTGCCAAGAGTACCTTCCTTACTCATCTTGAAATATACACTTTCAAAAACGATGTAATCTGTGTTAGTTCAGTAAGGCATGGTACAGAAAATTCCCCATGTTTGGCTGCCAGCCTGTTGATTAATAACTCTGAGGATCCACTTTTAGTTTCAAGCCATTTATTTTAGCTGCCAATATGTTGATGTTGTTAAAGGCAGGTTTTATCACAATGGGCGGGAATAAAAATATTCCCAGGACAAGGAGGGCTAGCATGATCAAGCCATATAAACCATTCTTGAACCTTGATGAACATGGAAATACTGACTTTAAGCCATGGATCAGGATGACCAAGATAAAAGGAATGCCATGCTTCCTGGGCTGAGTTTACTTTGAGCTTTGAATTCCTTAAATTCATAGTCTCCTCACACAAAGTTAAACTATCCAAAGTTAGAATTATGCCAAATAACCCTGCAAGAGTCTTTGAATTCTCCATTGATATTTAATTTTACACTCAAGATGACGTCTTATTCTTAAACTCTGAACCTCCTCTTCAATAGTTTGAGTAGTATTAATAAGAGTGTCAATTTTTTTTGTTCTAGATTTCTTCTGATCTGAATCCTTCTTGAATATTTAGAGCTCTAGCAACATCTTTTTTGCTAAATTATTAACAAAAGTAGCTTTCTTAGGTTCTTGTGTCAAAGCAATTGCAGAAGCAGTGGTGCGAACTCTTAATACAATCAAATCTGCTGTGCCAGCAATAATCAAACCTAGCACCCTCTTGCTTCTGCTTAAAGTCTGACATGCTTCTTGTGGTATTTTCAAGGCTTTTGCAGAATACCAAGGTCCTGTAATACTTACAAGCAATAATACAAAAGCTGGTTGATAGACCAGCATAACAGACATGCCAAATTTTAATACATTAACACAATTAGAAAGTACACTCAATACAACTTATATTAAATACCATAGAAGAGACAAAAGTAGTTTAATATGACCAATTAATAAAAGATTCCATTTTTTTGGATGGGCAACATTTTTTTTATTAACTTGAGTATTTCTTATTTACATTTCGAGTGTTATTCACTTCCCCGGTTTCCGGGCCAACATCCCCCTAACCCCTCCCACTCCCCTTATTTATGGGTGTTACCCTCCCCATCCTCCCCCGATTACCACCCTCACCCCAACAATCACGTTCACTGGGGGTTCAGTCTTAGCAGGACCCAGGGCTTCCCCTTCCACTGGTGCTCTTACTAGGATATTCATTGCTACCTATGAGGTCAGAGTCAGGGTCAGTCCATATATAGTCTTTAGGTAGTGGCTTAGTCCCTGGAAGCTCTGGTTGCTTGGCATTGTTGTTCATATGGGGTCTCGAGCCCCTTCAAGCTCTTCCAGTTCTTTCTCTGATTCCTTCAACGGGGGCCCTATTCTCAGTTCAGTGGTTTGCTGCTGGCATTCGCCTCTGTATTTGCTGTATTCTGGCTGTGTCTCTCAGGAGCGATCTACATCCGGCTCCTGTCGGTCTGCACTTCTTTGCTTCATCCAACTTGTCTAATGGGGGGCTGTATATGTATGGGCCACATGTGGGGCAGGCTCTGAATGTGTGTTCCTTGTGTCTCTGTTTTAATCTTTGCCTCTCTATTCCCTGCCAAGGGTATTCTTGTTCCCCTTTTAAAGAAGGAGTGAAGCATTCACATTTTGATCATCCATCTTGAGTTTCATTTGTTCTAGGCATCTAGGGTAATTCAAGCATTTGGGCTAATAGCCACTTATCAATGAGTGCATACCATGTGTGTTTTTCTGTGATTGGGCTACCTCACTCAGGATGATATTTTCCAGTTCCAACCATTTGCCTACGAATTTCATAAAGTCATTGTTTTTGATAGCTGAGTAATATTCCGTTATGTAGATGTACCACATTTTCTGTATCCATTCCTCTGCTGAAGGGCATATGGGTTCTTTCCAACTTCTGGCTATTATAAATAAGACTGCTATGAACATAGTGGAGCACGTGTCCTTGTTATTTGCCCTGTTTTTATAAGGTTTATTCCAAATCTGGTTCATTTTCCTTTATCTTTCATTTATATTCTACCATTACCTTGTTTTACAAGGTTTATTCACCAATGGCCCAAATTCATTTTGTCCCTTAACCTTTCATTTTCCTTTTTGAACGCCCCTCTCTCACTGTTGTCCTTCAGTTCAGCTTCAAAGTTGAGGTGTCATCTGACCAAGCTAGTCCAGTCAGTCAACAGGGTCTCAAGCAAAGGAGTGAGGATGGAGAAAGAAAAACTATTAAAAAAATTATAACATGACTCCAGCCCATACAGAGGCTGAAGCAGCATTGTTTCTCTCCAGCATGCTTTTATATCATTCTAGATATAGCCAAAACCCATGGTCAGTCATTAGATCAAAGACAAGCGAAGTGGAGACACTGCCAGAACCTGAAGGAACAGACCGGATAAACAGTTCTCTGCACCCAAATCCCATGGGAGGGAGAGCTAAACCTTCAGAGAGGCAGACACACCTGGGAAACCAGAAGAGACTGCACTCTGCACACATCTCAGACGCCAGAGGAAAACACCAAACGCCATCTGGAACCCTGGTGCACTGAAGCTCCTGGAAACGGCAGCGCAGATCTTCCTGGTTGCTGCCACCACAGAGAGCTCGTGGGCAGCACCCCGCGAGCAAACTTGAGCCTAGGGAACACAGGTAAGACCAACTTTTCTGCTGCAAGTGACCTGCCTGGTGAACTCAAGACACAGGCCCACAGGAACAGCTGGAGACCTGTAGAGAGGAAAAACTGCACGCCCGAAAGCAGAACACTCTGTCCCCATAACTGGCTGAAAGAAAACAGGAAAACAGGTCTACAGCACTCCTGACACACAGGCTTATAGGACAGTCTAGCCACTGTCAGAAATAGCAGAACAAAGTAACACTAGAGATAATCTGATGGCGAGAGGCAAGCGCAGGAACCCAAGCAACAGAAACCAAGACTACATGGCACCATCGGAGCCCAATTCTCCCATCAAAACAAATATGGAATATCCAAACACACCAGAAAAGCAAGATCCAGTTTCAAAATCATATTTGATCATGATGCTGGTGGACTTCAAGAAAGATGTGAAGAACTCCCTTAGAGAAACACAGGAAAACATTAATAAACAAGTAGAAGACTACAGAGAGGAATCGCAAAATGCCTGGAAGAATTCCAGGAAAACATAAATAAACAAGTAGAAGCCCATAGAGAGGAGACACAAAAAACCCTGAAAGAATTCCAGGAAAACACAATCAAACAGTTGAAGGAACTAAAAATGGAAATAGAAGCAATCAAGAAAGAACACATGGAAACAACCCTGGATATAGAAAACCAAAAGAAGAGACAAGGAGCTGTAGATACAAGCTTCACCAACAGAATACAAGAGATGGAAGAATCTCAGGAGCAGAAGATTCCATAGAAATCATTGACTCAACTGTCAAAGATAATGTAAAGCAGAAAAAGCTACTGGTCCTAAACATACAGGAAATCCAGGACTCAATGAGAAGATCAAACCTAAGGATAATAGGTATAGAAGAGAGTGAAGACTCCCAGCTCAAAGGACCAGTAAATATCTTCAACAAAATCATAGAAGAAAACTTCCCTAACCTAAAAAAAGAGATACCCATAGGCATACAAGAAGCCTACAGAACTCCAAATAGATTGGACCAGAAAAGAAACACCTCCTGTCACATAATAGTCAAAACACCAAACGCACAAAATAAAGAAAGAATATTAAAAGCAGTAAGGGAAAAAGGTCAAGTAACATATAAAGGCAGACCTATCAGAATCACACCAGACTTTTCGCCAGAAACTATGAAGGCCAGAAGATCCTGGACTGATGTCATACAGACCCTAAGAGAACACAAATGCCAGCCCAGGTTGCTGTATCCTGCAAAACTCTCAATTAACATAGATGGAGAAACCAAGATATTCCATGACAAAACCAAATTACACAATATCTTTCTACAAATCCAGCACTACAAAGGATAATAAATGGTAAATCCCAACATAAGGAGGCAGCTATACCCTAGAAGAAGCAAGAAACTAATGGTCTTGGCGACAAAACAAAGAGAAGAAAAGCACACAAACATAACCTCACATCCAAATATGAATATGATAGGAAGCAATAATCACTATTCCTTAATATCTCTCAACATCAATGGCCTCAACTCCCCAATAAAAAGACATAGATTAACAAACTGGATACGCAACGAGGACCCTGCATTCTGCTGCCTACAGGAAACACACCTCAGAGACAAAGACAGACACTACCTCAGAGTGAAAGGCTGGAAAACAACTTTCCAAGCAAATGGTCGGAAGAAGCAAGGTGGAGTAGCCATTCTAATATCAAATAAAATCAATTTTCAACTAAAAGTCATCAAAAAAAATAAGGAAGGACACTTCATATTCATCAAAGGAAAAATCCACCAAGATGAACTTTCAATCCTAAATATCTATGCCCCAAATACAAGGGCACCTACATACATAAAAGAAACCTTACTAAAGCTCAAAACACACATTGCACCTCAAACAATAATAGTAGGAGATTTCAACACCCCACTCTCATCAATGGACAGATCATGGAAACAGAATATAAACAGAGATGTAGATAGACTAAGAGAAGTCATGAGCCAAATGGACTTAACAGATATTTATAGAACATTCTATCCTAAAGCAAAAGGATACACCTTCTTCTCAGCTCCTCATGGTACTTTCTCCAAAATTGACCATATAATTGGTCAAAAAACGGGCTTCAACAGGTACAGAAAGATAGAAATAATCCCATGCATGCTATCAGACCACCATGGCCTAAAACTGGTCTTCAATAACAATAAGGGAAGAATGCCCACATATACGTGGAAATTGAACAGTGCTGTACTCAATGATAACCTGGTCAAGGAAGAAATAAAGAAAGATATTAAAAACTTTTTAGAATTTAATGAAAATGAAGGTACAACATACCCAAACTTATGGGACACAATGAAAGCTGTGCTAAGAGGAAAACTCATGGTGCTGAGTGCCTGCAGAAAGAAACAGGAAAGAGCATATGTCAGCAGCTTGACAGCACACCTAAAAGCTGTAGAACAAAAAGAAGCAAATACACCCAGGAGGAGTAGAAGGCAGGAAATAATCAAACTCAGAGCTGAAATCTACCAAGTAGAAACAAAAAGGACCATAGAAAGAATCAACAGAACCAAAAGTTGGTTCCTTGAGAAAATCAACAAGATAGATAAACCCTTAGCCAGACTAAGGAGAGGACACAGAGAGTGTGTCCAAATTAACAAAATCAGAAATGAAAAGGGAGACATAACTACAGATTCAGAGGAAATTCAAAAAATCATCAGATCTTACTATAAAAGCCTATATTCAACAAAACTTGAAAATCTACAGGAAATGGATAATTTCCTAGACAGATACCAGGTACCAAAGTTAAATCAGGAACAGATAAACCAGGTAAACAACCCTATAACTCCTAAGGAAATAGAAGCAGTCATTAAAGGTCTCCCAACCAAAAAGACCCCAGGTCCAGACGGGTTTAGTGCAGAATTCTATCAGACCTTCATAGAAGACCTCATACCAATATTATCCAAACTATTCCACAAAAATTGAAACAGATGGAGCACTACCGAATTCCTTCTATGAAGCCACAATTACTCTTATACCTCAACCACACAAAGACCCAACAAAGAAAGAGAACTTCAGACCAATTTCCCTTATGAATATCGATGCAAAAATACTCAATAAAATTCTGGCAAACCGAATCCAAGATACATCAAAACAATCATCCACCATGATCAAGTAGGCTTCATCCCAGGCATGCAGGGATGGCTTAATATACGGAAAACCATCAACATGATCCATTATATAAACAAACTGAAAGAACAAAACCACATGATCATTTCTTTAGATGCTGAGAAAGCATTTGACAAAATTCAACACCCCTTCATGATAAAAGTCCTGGAAAGAATAGGAATTCAAGGCCCATACCTAAACATAGTAAAAGCCATATACAGCAAACCAGTTGCTAATATTAAACTAAATGGAGAGAAACTTGAAGCAATCCCACTAAAATCAGGGACTAGACCAGGCTGCTCACTCTCTCCCTACTTATTCATATAGTTCTTGAAGTTCTAGCCAGAGCAATCAGGCAACAAAAGGAGGTCAAGGGGATACAGATCGGAAAAGAAGAAGTCAAAATATCACTATTTGCAGACGATATGATAGTATATTTAAGTGATCCCAAAAGTTCCACCAGAGAACTACTAAAGCTGATAAACAACTTCAGCAAAGTGGCTGGGTATAAAATTAACTCAAATAAATCAGTAGCCTTCCTCTACACAAAAGAGAAACAAGCCGAGAAAGAAATTAGGGAAACGACACCCTTCATAATAGACCAAAATAATATAAAGTACCTCAGTGTGACCTTAACCAAGCAAGTAAAAGACTTGTACAATAAGAACTTCAAGACACTGAAGAAAGAAATTGAAGAAGACCTCAGAAGATGGAAAGATCTCCCATGCTCATGGATTGGCAGGATTAATATAGTAAAAATGGCCATTTTACCAAAAGCGATCTACAGATTCAATGCAATCCCCATCAAAATACCAATCCAATTCTTCAAAGAGTAAGACAGAACAACTTGCAAATCATCTGGAATAACAAAAAACCCAGGATAGCTAAAACTATCCTCAACAATAAAAGGACTTCAAGGGGAATCACTATCCCTGAACTCAAGCAGTATTACAGAGCAATAGTGATAAAAACTGCATGGTATTGGTACAGAGACAGACAGATAGACCAGTGGAACAGAATTGAAGACCCAGAAATGAACCCACACACCTATGGTCACTTGATTTTTGACAAAGGAGCCAAAACCATCCAATGGAAAAAAGATAGCATTTTCAGCAAATGGTTCTGGTTCAACTGGAGGTCAACATGTAGAAGAATGCAGATCGATCCATGCTTATCACCCTGTACAAAGCTTAAGTCCAAGTGGATCAAGTACCTCCACATCAAACCAGATACACTCAAACTAATAGAAGAAAAACTAGGGAAGCGTCTGGAACACATGGGCACTGGAAAAAATTTCCTGAACAAAACACCAATGGCTTACGCTCTAAGATCAAGAATCAACAAATGGGATCTCATAAAACTGCAAAGCTTCTGTAAGGCAAAGGACACTGTCATTAGGACAAAACGGCAACCAACAGATTGGTAAAAGATCTTTACCATTCCTACAACAGATAGGGGCCTTATATTCAAAATATACAAAGAACTCAAGAAGTTAGACCGCAGGGAGACAAATAACCCTATTAAAAAATGGGGTTCAGAGCTAAACAAAGAATTCACAGCTGAGGAATGCTGAATGGCTGAGAAACACCTAAAGAAATGTTCAACATCTTTAGTCATAAGGGAAATGCAAATCAAAACAACCCTGAGATTTCACCTCACACCAGTGAGAATGGCTAAGATCAAAAACTCAGGTGACAGCAAATGCTGACGAGGATGCGGAGAAAGAGGAACACTCCTCCATTGTTGGTGGGGTTGTAGACTGGTACAACCATTCTGGAAATCAGTCTGGAGGTTCCTCAGAAAATTGGACATTGAACTGCCTGAGGATCCAGCTATACCTCTCTTGGGCATATACCCAAAAGATGCCCCAACATATAAAAAGGACACGTGCTGCACTATGTTCATCGCAGCCTTATTTATAATAGCCAGAAGCTGGAAAGAACCCAGATGCCCTTCAACAGAGGAATGGATTCAGAAAATGTGGTACATCTACACAATGGAATATTACTCAGCTATCAAAAACAATGACTTTATGAAATTCATAGGCAAATGGTTGGAACTGGAAAATATCATCCTGAGTGAGCTAACCCAATCACAGAGAGACAGACATGGTACGCACTCATTGATAAGTGGCTATTAGCCCAAATGCTTGAATTACCCTAGATGCCTAGAACAAATGAAACTCATGATGGATGATCAAAATGTGAATGCTTCACTCCTTCTTTAAGAGGGGAACAAGAATACCCTTGGCAGGGAAGAGAGAGGCAAAGATTAAAACAGAGACTGAAGGAACACACATTCAGAGCCTGCCCCACATGTGGCCCATACATATACAGCCCCCCATTAGACAAGATGGATGAAGCAAAGAAGTGCAGACCGACAGGAGCAGGATGTAGATCGCTCCTGAGAGACACAGCCAGAATACAGCAAATACAGAGGCGAATGCCAGCAGCAAACCACTGAACTGAGAATAGGGCCCCCGTTGAAGGAATCAGAGAAAGAACTGGAAGATCTTGAAGGGGCTCGAGACCCCATATGAACAACAATGCCAAGCAACCAGAGCTTCCAGGGACTAAGCCACTACCTAAAGACTATACATGGACTGACCCTGGACTCTAACCTCATAAGTAGCAATGAAAATCCTTGTAAGAGCACCAGTGGAAGGGGATGCCCTGGGTCCTGCTAAGACTGAACCCCCAGTGAACTAGACTGTTGGGGGGAGGGCGTCAATGGGGAGAGGGTTGGGAGAGGAACACTCATAAGGAAGGGGAGAGGGGACGGGGATGTTTGCCCGGAAACCGGGAAAGGGAATAACACTCGAAATGTATATAAGAAATACTCAAGTTAATAAAAAAAAAAAAGGAAAAGGAAAAAAAAAAGACAAGCGAAGTAGTAAACAAGGAAATGACAGAAGATAGTAATTAAGCAAAGTAGTTAACAATGTTCACTGTTGCTAACATTCTTTTCTGAACCTTTTCCTTGTCGAAGCCCAGTGACAAATGTTAAACTTCTAGAAGCAACACGAAAAGCTCTCAACAATCTATCCTCCACAGAACCAAGGGGCTCCCTTCTCATTGATGCCAGACAATGCCATCCTCTGCTACATTTGCAGCCGGAGCCATAGGTCTCTTCATGTGTACTCTTTAGTTGGTAGTTTAGTCCCTGGGAGCTAAGGGGGTCTGGTTGATTGATATTGTTCTTCTTCCTATGGGGTCGTGTACAGAAATATATTGAGCATGAGTTAGAGTTTTCTATATGGAAAATATTAAACTTTGTTTAATTGATTACAATATATCTTAGCCATAGTTCCTCCTCCTTCCACTGTTCCTAACCACCACTCACCTCCCCTTTCCCCCAGATCCCCTCACCCTCTGATTCTCTTCAGCAAAGAGCAGTCTTCAAAAGATAGCAACAAACAGGACAAAACAAGATACAATAATCTTTGTCATGAACATACATACCTTGAATTACAACTCAAATTGTTGGGGAAAATGTCCAAAATGATTAATTCTGGACAGCCCACAGAGCTCCTCCCCATTTCACCTTTGAAGAACAGTTAAGGTTCAGCCATCTACTCTTTTCTGGATATTTTCCTGGAACATCATTTTCTGTGGTCTCCCACTCATTTCTAGCTATTTTTTAAATAGCTTCTATTGTATCCCTAAAAGACAGGTTGATTTACAAACACAATGGCAAAAGCCTCAACATGTATCTGACAAAATTATGGCCAAGAAAGTTACGAATTAGATTAATTTGTTATTTCATGAATAAGCTAGCAATATCAATGAGATTAAATAATTCAAAGAAATGGCGATGATTTATTAGCTTCCTGAAGTATAGCAGCAATTTACCACAGATTAACTATCAGAATACATCATAAACATATTCGTTCACAGTTCTGGAGAGGAGAAGTCTAATGGTGGAAACCTCGATGGAGATCTGATCCCTCTAGTACTGTTTCTTACTGCATCAGGTACTGCTGACAGTTCATGACTTAAAGAGTACCACAGGCTCTGCCTTATTTATACATCTCCACCTCTGTGTGGCCAGTGTCTCTTCTGCATGTTTCCTACGACAAGCAATATTCATTAAATAACCCACAACCATCTTTTTGTTCTAAATATGTAACTTATTTATACTGTCTTTGGCTCCTTTTCTATGTGAATTAACATTCACAGACTACAGAGACTAGATGGGAAGTTCAGGGCAGTGACGTGTACGGGGATGTTGACATGCTAATATTTCTACATCTTTAACCTAAGACTCCAGATGAAACAGTTCTGCTAATGATGCTATTTTCATGAAAGTGTTGTTTCTTTTGGAAGAAGCTTTAAGAATTAAAAAATTTTACAAATACTAAGATTCTATCTGAAAAGAAAAGCTTGTAATGCCCCCCCACCTTGTTCAACACCCACCCGAAATGTTGCAAGAGGATTGCGTATTTTTATCTTAGCCCACTCGGGAAACCGGAATATGTGCAGGGTAACTCATGATACTGACAGAGGGCATGGCTGTGAGGAGGCCTCTGGAAACCTACAAAGATCAATTAGAACTTTACTGCACAGGGCATCCTTCTGCATGTCTTTAAAGGGGGAACAAATAGCTCATGAATTCCCTCATCAGGAATGCGGTGGGAGCATCTAAGGGGATGACAGTAAAAAGAGGATGGAAATGCGGAAAGCTCAGTGAAAAATAGATTAACATCGTTCCAAAATGTATGAGGTTGTAGCTCTGAAGAAGAAAAGAAAAGAAAAAAAAAAAGAATCAAGCCAATGAGTGTCATAAAAATCGTCTGGAAGCTAAAGGATAAAAGTAAAACCTGGTTATAACTTTAAGGGATTATGTGACCACTCAAAGGGAAAAGAGTGTGTTCAAATGACTTTAAATCAAAACCAAAAATAAGGGGATTAACTTATGAAAGTAAAATTTGACCAGACTCTAAAGAGAATACTTTCTAACAGTAAAACCTATTGAATCAGGATAAAATCTGCCACAAAGAAATGATGATGCTTCATCTAATTGTTCTAAAGTTACAATAGGGGCCTGTGCAAGCTTCTGTGGATGAGTAGTAACTACTCTTCAGAGGACACACATTCAATCCTCAATCCCTAGCACCTAACTCATGCCTTACTGTCATATTTAATTCCAGTTCCATGGTACCAGAAGCCTCCTTCTGGCTTTCTTAGAGCACATACATGCAAGCAAAACACTCACATACTCAACATGAAAATAAAACAAAAAATAAAATAAATTAGACTAGGTAAACCACTAGGAAGTCAGTAGTGAAGAATGTAGTTCATTGGCAGAGAAAGAGTAAAAAAATATCTAATAGCTTTATGTGTTGTATAATCCCAAATTCATATTTAAAGTGACGTATCACTTTTGTTTATAGCCCCATTTTTGTTGTTCAGAAACTGAACCTGGAGCCCATGAAAAAGTACCACATTCAGTGTATCAAATTGTCTTCATGTTTGTTAAATCGTGTACACACTCAAAGAAAACAAGACTTTGCAAGGCACAGAAAGCACAAATATATTTACATCTAGATTCCTTGAAGCTTCAGATACTGGAAACTTGGGCTCTAGCATGGCATTGTTGAGGTCATAGAATCTTCAAGAAGTGGAGTTTAGAATAAATCATGTATATTTTGAATAAATCCACACAATCTTCAGGTTGTGTGCAACCATAGTGCTCTAGGCCTGGTTTATCCCTCTGAGGATTCAGTCGTTCTACAGAGAATTGCTAGGATGCCCATCCTTCCTCACTACCTTCTCTCCATACAGGCTCCACGCAGCCAGCTGGCTTCTCTTCTTTTGTAAATGACACTGTGATACAGCCAGTGTTCCTCCTTCTCCAGTGCCAAGGCTAATGTCTTTAGATTTTCCAGACCCTACAATCTTTTCATTCTGTTTAACATAATCTTCAGTACTTTGCTATAACAATGTCAAATAAGTAGATACTCAATTTCTGATGAATTAAAAAAGCAAACAACAGAATCTGTGGCAAAGAAAATCTATAATGTCCCCACTCACACATTCACTATCACTGTCAGAGCCAAGAAATCATATCTAGACACAATGATCAAGGTCCTACATTTTCTCATCATTGCATAAATCATCAGCTTCCCTTTATTCTTGATTTTTGTTTTAATAATATTTACACTGGGTATTTCAACCACTCCAGGAAAGGACTGTAGAGTCCAGGAATAATTGACCAACATAATTGACAAACATGTAATTGGATACAATGGATACAAAGCTCTCTCTCTCTCTCTCTCTCTCTCTCTCTCTCTCTCTCTCTCTCTCTCTTTGTGTGTGTGTGTGTGTGTGTGTGTGTGTGTGTGTGTTTGTGTGGTTTGATTTGGTTACAGTTTGCTTTGCGTTGTCCTTTTTGGTTGGTCTTTTATTTTCAATTTCTTGATATTGTTTATATTTTTAGAAAAAGAATAAAAGTTGGATGGGTCAGGGGCATCTAGAAAAACTTAGGTGACAGGTGGAATGTGTTCAAAATATATTTAAATTTAAAAATTTTCAAATAATAAAAATATTTTTAAAAGTTTACATACAATGTATTTTATCACATTTTTCTCCCTCCCCTAACTACTGACAGACCCTCTCCATCTCCCTACACATACAACTTTATGTTGTAGCATTCTCAATCATTTATATTCTCCATATGCTTGGGTATTTGACATATGGCCCCCTAACTGATGGCATTGTTTTGCGAGGCTGTGGATCTGAAAGAGTTAGAACATTGCTGGAGGGAGCATGACACTGGAGGTGGGATTAGAGAGTTTATAACCTTGTCCCACATCTACTTCATTCTGTCTGAGTTGTTCTTAAGTTTGAAGATGTCGTCTTTCAACTTCTGATCTAGCTGTCTACTGGCAATCCTCCCACCATTATGGACTCCTCCTTGGCAATGATATGGCAAATATAAACTTTCAATATAATAATAATAATAATAATAATAATAATAATAATAAATTTTAATTTTACACATGTGATGTTCTGCTTGCATTTATTTGTGTCTATGGGCTTTATTAAGTTTTGAAACACTTCAAATTGTGAAGCCATTTTTGAAAATATTGATAATATTTTAAACCTGCCAGTCAATGATGAGTGCGATCGAAGACAAGTTAATTTTCTTGCAAATGTGAGATTCTGAGCTTGACTTTCAGCACTGAAGCTGTGAATTAATTAAAAAACCAAACCAAAAATACTCCTTCCAATCTTAGTTGATTTTTGTCTTCCCATAAAAGTCATTTTGATGATTATAATGAACAAAAGTTCATGATGTTTATGCTACATGACATCAAATGTCACTCTATAAACATAACCATCTTTTGCACCTACACATAATTGACCCTTTAAACCACATGAAGTTCTTTTCCATCTAACCAGAGCACTAAGTGTTCTAATTGATTCAGTGACTCACTATGGAAAATTAAGTCAACATCACATTCTGAGGATCTACCATGTTAAAAACATTCTGATGTGCCAGGAGAATAAGACCTAATTCTTTGAATACAATATACTAAGATTAGTATGGTGAGAACTGGGGAAATAAATTGGTCGGTAAACTTTACAGACAAGCATGGGGACTTGAGTTCGATTCCCAGGACCCATATAAAAGCCAGTCATGCTGGTGTGTGTATTCCCAGTCATAGAGACACAGAAACAGGAGGCTACCTGAGGCTTGTTGATCATCAGGTTTAGCTAAACTGATGAAATCCTGGTTTAGGGTTAGAACCCATATCAAAATGATTGGAAAGCTATAGAGAATCACACATTAATCTGTAGCCTTGAAAAGTACATGGACATCAAAATCCACACCAACAAAAACATAAAAAATAAAAATAAATTAATTAACTTATAAAATGTCTAAATGTAATGACCAAAATAGTAGCATAACCACATTTTTGAGGGAATCTGAAATCAAGCTTTGGCTTTCTACATATCACAGAGATGTCCCATGGCAGGAAGAGATCCTGCACAGTATAACTGATGTGAAGTTCCTACTCAACACACTGTCTTATTTGTTTGTTTGCTTGTTTATGTATTTATTGTTTGTCAGACAGAATTTCTGCACGTAACAACACTGGCTGTCTTGAAACTCACCTGACAGAAACTGGCTGTCCATCTGCCTCTGCCTCCGATGGACCTCAACCCTGTGTGCTGGGATTATAAACCTATGCCACTCTGCCCTTGGCCATTGCCTACTTTAAACTGAGTCATTTATCTGGGACAGTCAGCTTTATATACAGCTCAGAAAACTGTATCTGTGAACAAGGCTTGCTCTGGAGCTCACACACATTCAAAAAATAAGGATTCTTTTAGTTCAGCCATTCTAGGCCCTCTCTGCAAGTGAAATAAATGTTTGGTTCACATGATAAGAGGGATACAGCACTCAGAGACTTTAAATTTCAGAGGTAAAAAGGGGCCAACTGACTTGGGTCATTGTTCTCTCTTATGAGCTGTGACTAGACTTTTCCCACTTCGGACTTTAAAATGCCTGAAAGAAACTCCCAGTAAGAATTTCTATTCTTTGTAATTTTATTTTTGCTGAAGAAGATGTAATTGGTGAAATGGTAAATAATGAAAAAGGTTGAAGTGAGTTTGTGTGAGGAAGAGAATTTTGTTATATAACTTTACCTCTTATGAGACCTTCGGGTATTTATTGTTGAAAATGCTATTAATTACTAGCGTTCTTAATAAAATGCCACAGAAGTGATTCAGTTAGGTACAAAATGGCTGTGCCCAAGGGTTTGGAACTTGGAAGATTAAACAAGTGATAATTAAAGGCGAGCTTTCATATGTTGGGTGAGTTGAGGGATCAGGGAAGATGTGTTAGTATCAGAGAGCCTGTGTGTCAAGAGTTTGTTAACATGAGTCATGGTGCTATAAACCTTTCTAATTCTCCAAAGTATTTCCTCTGAAGGGTCATCAGTGTTCCAATGAGCTAATATATAACATTGTTCAGAAATCCAGGTCTCCCTCTGTATCTCTACCCCAGAGCCACAGTCCACCAAACCCCTGGATTAGAGGAACTCTTCATAAAACCCTTTGTTTCTACACCCTTGTGTAGACACCTGGACTACTACAGGTTTTGAGTCTTAATTTATTACTTTCCCCACATGAAGTCAACATTAAGGACACTCCCTTGGTTTTCTTTACTTGGGGCCAGTTACTTCATGAGCTTCTTAGTGTAACTGAAGACCAAAAGTAATCATGAACTCACATCTTTGCCTGACATTTGCCATCCTGGCCATAATTCTATGCATTGTGCAGTTATTATCATGGAGTGCATTTAAATAAAGTTTCAAACTCCAAAATAGACTTCAACCTAAATCATGTTTTGTTACTTTACCAACCTCTTTTGTTCCTTTACCTAAAAATAAAGTGCTAATTTTACATTAAATTCTTTTTACTTAACCCATTATTTTTTGCTTTAGATTACCTAGCTATTTAGTTCTAAAAAGTTGCTATATTTTCTGGAAGGCATTTTCTAAATCCAAAATTTATAAAACTTGAGAATAAGTAATCCAAAGGGTATCATGCTGGCAGAGCTATCCAGCACAATCAATTCTGAAAATGAATCATTTTCTTCCCATTCTATTAATAGTATCAACTAATTTCAGATTTAAAGCAACATTGAGGGAATACTCACTTGAATTTAGAAACTGCTTCAAGTGCCTGATTTCCCTGAATCTATCATCGTAATATTAAGTTATGAATATCTATGGTATGCTTATGAGAACAATTAAAATATAGGAAACTTAAATGAGTATCTAGTAAGCCAAGTTACTAGGAAATGACTAAGTCACAACTCCAGTCTAAACTATTGGACACCTAGGTAAATGCTTTTCATCATGATACAAGTCTGCGTGTTATTTTAATCTGTTTCCCATGCCTACTCTAGATGGTTCCAAAGACACTACTTATGTAAGTTTTATTAAAGCGAGAAACCAGAAGTTAGTTACTTAAGGTTAAAGAAATAAAAATACTCAATTGTACACTAAGTGTGTTCATGATGTGTGTGTGTGTGTGTGTGTGTGTGTGTGTACTCTCATAAAGAGTTATTAAAGCAATTATTTTTAAGTGACATGAATTTGAAGAGGTTCTGATTGCTTTGATCATAAGTTGATTATTCTAATTTACTTACATAGGCAAATAACTTTAATATAACTTTTAACCCAATAGAAATTCTGCTGTAATTTGGTTTCTGAAATTCTCAACAATATGCATCTTGTACTATAGGAAGAAAATAAAATAGAATGATAAATTTTGGCCATGACTTTGTAAGCAAACAGCGTTCTTGAAACAGAGAGTATAGACAAATGAGTTTCTGAGTGGCAGTGCATTCTGGGCTGTCCACTGCTCCACTGCAAAGTTGCTAGCTGGCATCACTGTATTCTGCCTGTGTTTTCACATCACTCTATCATTGCTTAAATAAGAATCAGCTGTTGGAGATTTAAGAAATCTAAAAGGTTGTGTTCTTAATTTGTCTCAAACAGTATCATATACAATGATATTCTCTAAGTAAATATTATTGGATTAAATTGTTTCCTTTAAAATTTATTTAGAATTGTCAAAAATGAAATTCAGATGTACAAGAGACATTAAATATAGACTGTGATAAATATGGAGTTGCTACTCACTGGGTATAAAGTTTCAAATATACAAATCGAAAAACTCTGGAAGTCAACTGTCAGTACTAATAATATACTAATATTATTACGTCTCAAGTTATTATTTTATACCATAATACAAAATGATAAATTGTTTTATTCTTATATTTTGTAAGCTTTGGAAATATGCTATGAAAAAGCTAAGAGACCATGCCAGTGTTCAATTCTAATGGATCAGAAAGCTCACAGCACATAGTTTGTATCCAATCTCACATCATGTAAAGCCGGGAGCATCGAGGGAGAGGGATATATTCTCAGTCTGTTGTTATTTCCAAGTCCACTAGGTTTCTCTTCCCATCTCTTTATTAACCACAGATGAACTCAAGATTTCAAAATAGATGTGGTAACTAACTTCTGCCTACATGGGAACTGGCTGGAAGTCTGAGCAGTCACAAGTGTGCAGAAAGTGATAAGAAGGCTAATGTCATGTGCAAAGTGCAGGGAAAAAAAAAACACTTTACTCCACACACGGAGCATGATAAAAGCAGAATCAATAGAGAAATAAAACATAACACTAGTTTTGAATGTTTGATAGAGAAGTCCGAATGTTCAAATGAAAATATTGAACTGCTCTGCTTTTGATATAGAGTAAGGTCTTCAGAAAATGATTTTTTAAAGTTCTAATTACTTTTGGCATTAAAACTGCTGTTAAACAAATACTTGCAGATATTAATTTTCGCATATAAGATGATTTATAATCTTAACTGCGTATTTCACTTTACTGAAAAAGTTACTTAGGAAGAAGGGAACAGAGAAGGCTCCCAATTTCAAAATATATTCTTTCATTCCGGGGGAGAAAGGCATTGCAAGCTGCTATTCCACATAATTCTGATTAGTAATCATCAGGAGAAAATTACTCATTACCCAAGAGACGTGGCCTTTGAAAACAAAATTACTTGAGAGTAGAGTCATTTTAAGGAGACTTTAATTTGTGCTGTGTACCAAACTCTTGCACACAGAATAGTTCATAAAACATCTTGACGAAGAGTTCAAATAACTAGGCATTTTATTCATCTTTGTGAAAACATAAATAAAAGTCACAATGTTATTGGCAAAATTTTATCATTTACTTCCAAAAGTCAAAACACTTCTGTTTTAATCTAGCTTAAATTGTTTTATCATTCCTTTCTTTCAATTAAAAAGAAAAATTGGTTACATAATGCTAGAGAGTGGAGGTTCCCACATAATATTTCAACACTCAGTGTTGCAGGTCTGCCTGACTTTAACATGACGATGAAGCGAGACTGGGTGTTTGGCATTCCTGACACCCTCTTAGTTGCATTCTGTAGCTCCACAGAATAGTTGTTTTCATTAAGTGAAGCCAGCAACCAGTTTATACAACAATGACCCCCGGGTCAAAGCGTCCTGGCTTTGAGGTGCAGATATCTGAGCCTTCCTGCAGTAGAGTAGCTATAGTAGTTTATCTCCATGTGTTTCCCCTGGGACCTGCTTTTCTTGCATGATTAGGAGGATATTTTATGAGCAACTTACTTTTTTTTTTTTTTTGGTTCTTTTTTTCGGAGCTGGGGACCGAACCCAGGGCCTTGCGCTTCCTAGGCAAGCGCTCTAACCATTGAGCTAAATCCCCAACCCCCGAGCAACTTACTTTTAATGAAGTGTAATGAAAACATTAAACCTACTCATGATTGTCTTTGAATCTGGGCAGAACTGTCGCTGAAGCGCTGGGCTTGAGTCTCAGCCGCAAGTAGACATGATTCTGATTTTTTTTTCAATTGTTTTGTGAAAACACCAAGAATATGTTTTCAGTAGATGACCTTATTTCTTTGTAGGTGGCCACAAAGGTTAGCCTGCGTGGTCCTATTAATGTAATGATTTCCCTTAGAACTGTCCTTGGGAGAAGTGGGTTCTGTCATTGCATAGATTAAAGATAGAATGATTATGTCAGCTCATTGTTTCTTATCCAATACTGTGTTCTTCTATTCTTGAGGAGTTTGACCTGTATTAGCTCTCCTAACTTTAGACACATATTCTGGAAGTCTGTCCAGTTTTTCCATCTTTGTTTTGATATTTACCAACTTACATATGACTAATGATAACATGGCTGAGTCTCCATTCTGTCTCTGTTTCTACAACTCTCAAACAATTTTTAACATTCAACCTTTCCGTGCCAACGATTATTTATCTATATCCTTAGCAAGTTATTTTTGAATTAAGGAATAACTAGGCTATAACATAAGAAAGAAAATATCAAATGAAAGTAAAGGAAAAACAAATTCCATGGAGTTCAATATGCCAAGTGTAATGACTGAAGGAAAAATGAGATCTAATTATATTTTCTGTTTTACTAAAAGCGCCCTTAGATGCATCTTTCCAGGTCACCACTCTTAGATGTATCACCCCAGGTCTCTGCCCAGAATGCATAGAATGCATTTTGCCCAACACTTTACTAAATTGTTTTTCGAAATAGAGCAGAATAACTTGGTTGATACGGTTGGGGACTTTTATCATGAAGCAGATAGGAAATGTCTCCAAGGTTGGGGACCAGTTAAAGAAAACATTTTTAATACACTGAAGATGGATTATGCAACCTTTCAGTTAATGCTTTTATTGCTCCTAAAAGTCAATGAATGATATAGAGTTGTCAAAGCCTTTCCTTAAAGTGGACTGTATCTAATCAACCAATGATCATGTGTTAAGTTCACGCACAAGATGCATGTGCTCAAATACCTACTTAAATTCAGGGTCTATAATTCTGAGTGGGGACCTTATTGTCCAAGTGGTTATAATTCTGAATTGGACAATGACATGTGAATAAATCACAGAAATTTAAATAATGGAGCATAGGAGCAAAGGACAGTTGATGTTAATTTATTGAGATAGAAAGGAAGGAGTGGAGATGATGTAACACTATCCATACATGAAATTTCCCCCAATAAAAAGGTTAAATAAATAAAAAATAACAGTCAATAAAAAGAAGAATTCTAAAAATACAATGCATGTTTTATAAAGGATTTAAAGTACACAAATAAAAAATATTTTTGGGAAAGTAATGTCAGATACTTCATCATGAATGTTCAATAAGATTACAGAACTCTTAACTGAAATGTTTTGAATGTAAATAATGTGAGAAATCTTGCTTTTCCATACCTACTGATACTGTGAAAATGAAAGATAATTAAGAAGCAGAAATTGTAAATGTATTAAATTCAATTCATTGTGTTTAAATATAAATTTGAAAAAAAATATTTGCTGTAGAAACAAACAAATGAAGTTAAAGTTCATGAAAAATTGTTGCCTTAGACAAAAGAAATAAAAGTTCAAGGACAAACTCATAGGTATTTCCATATGTTTTTATAGTTTATGGTATTTATCTAGATAGAGGGAAGAGGATACAAACTTCTCAGTCTAAACACATTGTAGTTTAGGAAGCAATTGGCCAGAAAAACCAGCAAAGAGTGAGATTACACATGTGCATTTGAGGCCACTTCCTCAAGGAGACTTTGGACTGTTTAAAATTTAATTTGGTCAGAGTTCCTTGCTCTGTATGAAGAAATAATGACTATCCCTAAGGAATAATCCTTAGAATTTCAATGAGAGAGTCAAAAGGTGATGCTTCAATCAGTTTTAGAAGCATCTCTAAATCATTAAAGGGGCAAATACACAGATCCATGTTTCTCTTATAATATTTAGAAGTTTTTTTTTCTCCTAAGATTGAATCAAAATTTCAAGAGCATAGCAGCCATACTTTCCCCTTAACTTCCTGTCTAAGACAATAAAAGATGATGTATGCCTGTGTGAAAGACTCCCTGGGCAACATAGTACCACAGAAGATGCAAATATATAGTGAAAATTAAAAAAAAAACTAATAAATAAAATGCACACATTCTATCCATGGGATATTTCAGATAGTTATTCCTCTTGTTAGGCTGAGTAAAAGAACATGTCCATTTTCTTTATTCCATAAGAAAGATAAACTTTCATTGTCTTAGGGTTTTACTGCTGTGAATAGACACCATGATCAATGCAAGTCTTACAGAAACAAACATTTAACTGGGGCTGGCTTGAAGTTTCAGAAGTTCAGTACATTATCATCATGATGGGAAGCATAGCATCATACAGGCAGACTGTGGCTGGAGGAACCAAAAATTTTACATCCTAATCAGAAGGCAGCCAGGTGAAGACTGGCTTCCAGGGCAGCTAGGATGAAGGTCTTAAAGCCATGCCCATAATGAAACACTTCCTCTAACAACACCACACCTACTCCAACAAGGCCACACCTCAAATAGTGCCACTCCCTAGGTCAAGCATATTCAAATTCTCACTCTCATTACATATATCATCTTTCTCCCCAGCCAACTCCTACCACCACTTTTTGTATAAAGGAAAATGTGATAATACTGTTTCATTACATGGTAATGCACAACTGTCACTAACCTTTGGTTAGTGGTAAAGTGGAGACCAGGAACTAAAGCTTCCTTTTTATTTTACTGGACATTCTGATGAGAAACTTCTTGAGTGCACAATTCCAAGGCACATTCTTAAGAGGCATCAAAACTAAGTGCCAAGCAAGATTGAAATCCAGGGGCTCATGGTGGAATCAGATCAACTCAATAATGCCTGCCTGCCTGGGTCCACATCTTTTCCCTTTTCTTCCTAGTCACAGGCCAAAGTAAACTAAATGTATTTAAGTACTTGTTCCAGACTTGCTTTGGGGCAAGAGGATGGAGAAAATCCAAAATAAAGAGAAGCCAGAGTTAAAACACTATAGGCAGCTGGCTTGTAAGATCTAAAGTGAGGTGAAGCCAACAATGATAAAAGAAGTAGTAAAAATTTGCAACTATGCTATTTGCTGATTTACACAGTTCCATTAGGAATTTAAAGAGAAAAAGCCTTCTTGCTATTTCAAACAGTAAGGGCATCTATCTGCAGACCCTCATAACTACTATCTTTTGTGAGGGAAGATTATCAGCTGGGTTCTGAGGTCCTCAGATGGAATGCTTCCAGAACTCTGAGGGGCTATGGTATTCCCTTACTGCTTGGCTTGGCAGAAAACCCCAGTGAAATTTAAACCCACCTTCCTCCACTTTGAGCTTTATCTTTTACATAAATCATGCACACAGTTTCAAAATGACATGAACTATTTAGGGGGAAAAATGATCTCGTTTCCCACAATACATCCAACACCATCACTGCACTGACCTGCTTCTTTTCGCTTCCTCTTCAGGAGCAAGATGATTTAAACAACTCATGGTGTAGGTTAAATCTTTATTGTCCTTTGCTCTAATGTTTTTTTTTTTTTTGGCAAGTATTCTAATCAATTTTATTTTCCTTTTTGTCCCCATCTATGAAGGTAAGAATAATTGAAAGACTGATATGTGAGAATGCAGTCTGAATATGGCAAGATTTAGCTCTCCCTTTACTGTTATGTTAGTTTTCTCTTATCTTTTCTTAGTTTTCTCTGAGCTGTGTGATGTACAGCCATAGCAAACATCCAGTTACCTTGACCTAGACGCTGTCCTCTAACGCCACAGCTTATTTACCTGCCAATTTCCTGTTTTCTATGTTCTTAATCACCACAAAAATGTCTCTCCTACACAGAAACATAATCATTTCCAGAAGGATAGTAAATAAAAATATAGAGGCAAAACTTAAAAGTACAAGTTGCAGATATGGGAAAAAAATGCTCCTCAGGAGACACAACAGCCCTGTGGATGCACCAATTTCCGGAGAGGCTTGCATGCAAAAGGAAGCGGTGCTGAGGAGGGTTCTCATAGTGTAGAAAAAGAAGTGTGAAAGAGGCTATGACAATTTGGAATTTTGATCACTATTTATGTAATTGTGTTTACAGGACCCATCTATTAGCCACTGGCCACAGCTTTGAGATATAGGCCACCCAGTGTTTCTTAGCTCTTTTAAACCTTGGCCAGATTTTTAGGAAATTTTATAACTTACATTGTGGAGATTTATAATCTACCTTATATCCTATAAGTCAATGCATTCTTGTTTAACATAGACATGTAAGACAGAGCATCAGCAGAAACATAAGCGGAAATATCACTGTCAATTTCTGGTCTTCTGTATGAGGATCCTATGTTTATGATTTGAGCCTGATGTTTCTGTGGAACCTTAATGAGATCCTTCAATATAAGCTTCAGCTATGAACAAAAATGGAAAAGGATCCACTTGGAGGGCTAAGGTTGCTGGAGAGATGACTCAGCAGTTAAGATCACTGGCTGATCTTCCCGAGGACCCAGCTCAGGTATAATTCCTATAACCCATTTGGTGGCTCATAACCATGTGTAAGTCCATTCCCAGGGGATCCAATGCTCCTTTCTAGATTCCATGAACATAGAACATGCAATTTAGTGTACAAAAATGCTAACGCATAAAACAATCATTTGCAAAAAATAAAACAGAACAAAATAGAATATTTATTTTAAAACAGAGTTCTACTCTGGTTCAGATTCATGTGTAGATGAACGGCTGCTAAATTAGCTGTGGAATCGAACTAGAATTGCTCTTCAACTGAACCATAATACATTTAAAAATAAACAGATAAGGCATAGATAATAAGTTGCAAATACAAAATATCATCATTTAGAAAAAAATCTTTAAAAATAAGGTATTTTTAATCTGGTAAAAATCTATGATTTCATCAAAACAGAGAATGGAATAAAACCACATTATTTGCACATGTTTGTATGGAGTGCAGGTTTTATGTAAGTGCTAGTTTTAAAAGTGGTCAAAAAATTCATCCATATAATGATTCTGCTGAAGATGTCAAGATACCCTATCAAGAATTTTGGAAATGATGTGAACTTTACCTATTTTTATTTACTAATATGATGATAAAGATAAAAATGAACCTAAAATTTACTTATGTGTGTGTTTTTGAGTGTGTGTGTGTGTGTGTGTGTGTGTGTGTGTGTGTGTGTAATCCTCATATAGGTAAATATAAAATCTATGTACATTAAGTCATAGTAAGAATATTTTCAGTTTTTAAAGGTCAACACATTTTTAAAGCATTGGCTTTGTGTGCCTGTGTGAGTTTTTGGGCACGTGTTCCAGAGCAGGCTATGAAGGTCAGAAGACAATTTCCAGAAGCATGGCATCTCCTTCTACCATATGAATCTTAGGACTGGAACTCAGCTGGTCTGGCTTGGTGAAAAGTGTGTTTACCAGCTGAACCATTTCACAAGCTCCTATTTTATTTAATTTTTTCATTTTTTTATTCTCTTAGATTGTATAGTATTATTCTTTGTATTCTATAAAATATTTTAATGTTTAAAATTTGAAATATTTAGCAAATTAGAATGTAAAATTTCCCTTGTCTTTAGAGTACTTTTAAAGTACTGTATGTAATGAATTCTTACCAACTATGTAATCACATAAGGGATAAATATATTTCTTAGTGTATATTTGCCATAATTAGACTTTTTTAGAAAGAGAATTTTAATGTTTCATACTAACAATAAAAACCCAATAATTCTGTTTTGAATACAATTATGCTATTTATTTTAGAACAGATGATTAAACCCTAGTTTTATAATGCACAGTTTATAAGTACATGGGATTCCAAATGTTTGGTTAAATATCCTTCTGTTTAGCATCCAGAAAAGTACTGCCTATTCCCAAACAGTGACAGAACTGGCTGGAAGTATATCAGCATATTAATGTGTATGCATACTCCTAATGTACCGTGTGCTAGTTAGGGGTAACTATGGGTACAGAATCAAAATGCAGATAGAATTTGTTTTTCTATGACAGAGATGAGAATCCTATGGTAAGACAAACAACAAGGTACTGACAGAAACCTTGTATATCTTAAAACTAAGCTTCTACAGAGCTGAGAAAAACTGCATCCTGCAGAAGGAACAAAAAACTGTGAAGCCTCTTTCTCTTCCAGTCCCAGGTGCTGTGAGAGCAGCGGCTTACTGTGCAGACATGGCCAAGCCCACAAACCACACCACACACAACCAGTCCCGCAAATGGCACAGAAATGGCATCAAGAAACCTTGGTCAAAAAGACATGAATTTCTTAAGGGGGTTGACCCCAAGTTTCTGAGGAACATGAGCTTTGCCAAGAAGTACAACAAGAAAGACCTGAAGGAAACACAGGCCAACAATGCAAAGGCAGTGAGTAGATGCACAGAGGCCATCAAGGCCCTTGTGAAGCCTCAGATCATCAAGACCAAGATGCCAAAGGGCCCCAGCTGCAAACTAAGCCATCTGGCTTCCTTTGCTTACCCCAAGTTTAGGAAGAAGATTCGAAGTTTCATGGCCAAGGGTTGTAGGCTCTACCAACCAAAGCCCAAGGTTCAAACTAAGGCAGAGGCCAAAGCTCCAGCTAAGGCCCAGGCTTCAGCTCCAGTCCAGGCTCCTAAAGGTGTCCAAGCTCCTGTGAAGGCCCCATAGAAAAGGCTTCCTTCAGTGTGAAGACAGACGGACTGCTGTGACACACCTACCTATACACTATTTGCAGATGACCAGTGACCTATGCTGTTTCTACAAATAAACACGAGACAAGGAAAAAAGAAAAGAATCTATAAAGTCCTGAGCTTAAGGCTGTGCCTGTGTTGAGGAGGAAGCCAATGTGAGTCTGAGAAAACACAAAGGTAGCAAATTCAAACTGGTTCAGAGAGAGTCTTTATGCCACTGTAAAGGAAGAAACTTTTACACCAAATAGGACCACAGGATTCTGGGATGTTTTCAGAAGAGAAAGAGAATTACAGAATTACGTGATTCCTATTTTAGAGGAATCACTTGGTAAATCAATTCTGAATACAGAATACCTAACTGCGGAGGAAGCCATGAGCTCAGTTTAGAGGATATTTCAACTATTCAAGAGACTGACAATGGCCACTTACACTGAAAAGACTTCAAGAAAGGTTGCATCACTTGGATAGCAACTGTATTTGAAGGGCTAGCACTGGTGGATCTGAGGCAAACTGTAAATAAAGAAGTTGAGAGTAACTCCAGGGTGCGTTGTTTATTTGAATATCTGGAAAAAACAGAGATTTGTTTGCTTGTTTTAATATAATGGAGTAAATGGAGTCAGAGGAATGACCCAAAGTTGACTTTTGAGCATAGTGTGTTTGAGATGCCTGACTTTTTTTTAAATTGGATATCTTTTTATTTACATTTCGAATGCTATTCCCTTTCCCAGTTTCCCATCCATGAGCCCCCTATCCTATCCCCCTTCCCCTTCTTTTATAAGGGTGTTCTCCCTCCCCAACCAATCCCCCTTCCCACCCCCCCACCCTGATATTTCCCTATACTGGAAGGTCCAGCCTTCATAGTACCAAGGGCTTCTCCTTGCACTGTTGCACAACAAGGCCATTCTCTTCTACATATTCAGCTGGAGCCATGGGTCTGTTCATGTATAGCCTTTGGGTAGTGGTTTAGTCTCTGGGAGCCCTGGTTGGTTGGTCTTGTTGTTCTTATGGGGTTTCAAGCCCCTTCAACTTCTTCTTAAGAATCCAACTCAGGTATTAAATAGGAATTGAGATTTGGGGAGATAACTCATTGATTTTACATCTGTACCTTGCAGAGAGTATGTGTTCAGTTTCCAGCAGCTAGACGGTCCCAACTACCTGTGTTTAATCTCACAGGGACCTGATAACTATACTCTCTCCAGTAACCTGATCACATATCCACAAGCAGACAGACAAGAAAGCAGAATCAAATGAAATTATACAATCAAAAATAAAACAGCCAAGAGACAACCAGATATACCTTAGAAAAAACGGAAAAATAATGTCTTAGAGTTGGAATCTTAGGACCCCTTGTGTCATGGAGGCTTTTTACACTGCAAGTCTTGGTTTGATTATCAGTGGTGTGAGTGTAGTTACATGGACAAGAAATAAAAAGTTAGACAGTCTTGGGAACCTGCAGGGAATCTCAGGGAAATACAAAGAAAGCAGAGGAGCCAACTAAGAAAGGTACTTTGAGGATGAAGACTATCTGAAATTCTGAGATAAAACATCCATGTACAAAAGAGTCGTGATGTTTTCAGGACATGTTATACTTATCCAAATCACACAGGGATGGAGTATGGTTTTAAGGGGCGATCAAATGGATTGATTCCGAAAAGAATGGGAAACATAGCAAATCATAGCAAGGATAGACATCTATGTTGAGACACATTATGGATACAGACCACGTCCACAGTAAGGGATCTATGAGGGATTAATGCTAAGATTTTAAATGGAGAGAAATGATGAATTCTGAGATTTATCAAATCAGTAGTAGAGTTATTGAGAACAAGATAAAATGTGCTAATGTTGTCAGTCAGAAGTACTTTAGGATGAGGCTCATCATCTGTTGTGTAGTGGAACTTTCTATCTTTGCCATCATGTTAAGGGGCACACAGGAACATTTAGACTGAACTCACAGTCAATAAAAATTTACTCTGTTTATCTAAAACACAGCATTCCTTATCAAATAGATAGTATAAGTGTCTTCTGAGAGGCTCCACCCAGCAGCCAATCAAAACATGCAGAGACCTACAGCCAAACATTAGATGGAGCTAGGAGAGTCTTGGTAAAGAATTGAGGGATGAATTGAAGGATCTGAAGAGGACAGAGACTCCACAGAAAGACCAACAGAACCAACTAACCTGGAATTTTGGGGCTCCCAGAGAATGAACCACCAACCTGCAAGAACCAGCCTTTTCTAAGTCTCAGTTCCTGAGAGAAGGAATATATGGGAGTTGTTAAATAAATGATTCAAAGTTAAATCATGGGACCAAGCGTGTGTCCTGCTCAGGATGGTTCCCTAGACAGCTCTCTGTGGATAGTTCTGGGCTCTGTAATATGTTTAAGATAGCTTTCTGCTAGAGACAGCCCTCTGCTTAAGACAACTCTCTCATGCTAAAAATGATTCTAAAAGCATTCTGGAGAGCTCATAGGTTCATTGTCCAAAGTTAGAAAGACTACCAGAAAAAAATGCTTGAATTTTGCAATCAAATTGAAAATCCTATTAAAATAAATTCTAAAAGTAATTCTTCTGTATTCTGATCAAAATCAGAAATCCAGAAAAAAAAATGTAAAAGAGCTATGATTGCTTTGTAGTTTTCTCTAGGTGACTGCTTGAAAAAATTCTAAAAGCTGTGTTAGCTCTATAAGTCAGTCTTCAGATTTCCTACTGGAACATTTCCAAAAGAGCTATGAAATCTAAAAGATCTGTGTTTCCTCTCCACGGATTTTCCAACCAAAATCAGAAATACTGTTAGAAAAATTTCTAAAAGAGCCTTATTCACTCTCCAGAGATCTCCAGACAGCTCTCAGTTCTTGCTAGAAAAAAACATATAAGAAACTGCTATCATTCTCTGCTAATTCATTTCATATAGACCAAAAGCCTAGCTTTCATTTATATATCAGTTCAATCCTTCACTCCAGGTTCCCTGTTGATCACCCCATGATTCACCATTTCATTTTAGTCCTTTAGCACATTTTAACATTATAAAAGAATACATGAATTTGTAAACTTAGCAGAGTGGGATCCTATCCGGAGAAATCATTAGAACCTTACCAGGACCTAAATTAGCTGTCCCAAACTGAACTTGAACTCAGGAATCTGCCTGTCTATGTACCTTTCTGACATATATATATATATATATATATATATATATATATATATATATATATATACACCTTTCTGGTATATAGTGCAGCTGCCTCTGTTCCTTTAGATTTTTGAAACCCCTAATATATAGTTCATACTGCATCCTTATAGTTTACATAGTTGAGAAATTTTTTGAACTCATGTTTAGAGAGTTATTTCCGACAGCCTTAAAGGCTGTCCTGAAGGTCACAGCATTCTACCATTTTGCTGAGATCTTAGGTACACCCTCAACTCCTGCACATGTGCTGGCTCTGATTAGCATAGAGTCATTAACCTTGACAGAGAGAACATTCCTTAATGGAAGAGCATGACAATATATGTATATTATCATACAAGCAAGCATTACATATGAAAACCAACAACACTTGTGGAGGCCTTCACACTGCTGCCTCTGTTCCAGGAGCAGGAACCATATCTCACTATCCCTACATAGCCAAGCTGGACTCAGCACCATCCAAAGGGTGAGTATGGACTGGACATAGGCCCCTTACATATGTAGCAAATGTGTAGCTTGAGCTTGATGCAGGTCCCCCAACAACTGGGGTCTCTGAAACCTGTTGCATGCCTGTGGATTTCATTCCTCCACCTGGCCTGCCTTGTCTGGCCTCTGTTAGAGAGGATGTGTCTAGTCTTGCAGTAACCTGATGTGACAGAAGGATTAGAACAGGAGGCTCCCCCTTCTCGGAGGAGAATGGCAGGGGGAAATTGGAGGGTAGAACTGTGTTGGGGGATACTTGGAGGAAAGGGGAAGGCTGATATTGGGCTTTAACATGAAAAAGTAAATAAATAAAAAAAGAAAAATACTAGAAATGCACACACAAGCGCGCGCGCACACACACACACACACACACACAGAGAAAGATAGCACAAATTATTCCCTAAGTAAACAACAAGGTTCTCCTCAGCAATACTAGGACTTAGATTATCTTCCTTATAAGCTTGGTTCAACTAAGGGGCTACGACTTGCATTGGCAATAACTCATAACTCAAAATGAGGGATTAAAGAGAAATACTCTGAAACTACCAATGATTTACAAACCAAATGTTTCCCTCAAATACTTTCTCTGCTCTGAAGGCAGTTGAGACCACATAAACCCAGCTTTGATCTCAAAATCCTATTGTCTCTTCCTTAGCATCTTTACTATCTTAATCCACAAATGCAACATGATCTGACTCTGCTCCCTCAAAAATGCATATGTTGAAACTTAGTAGCAATGTGATATTATTGAGAAATGTACTGTGGGAGAAAAATTATGTCATAAGAATAGGATTCTCCTTAGTGTTCTTATAGGATCTCAGAGTACTGTCTATTCTCTTTCCTCATGAAAACACACAGCAGGAAGACAGCATCTATGAATTAGTTAGCAAACACAGAATTTCCTAGTGCCTTGATCTTAGAAGTCCTATTCTCCATCTATGTAAGAAACTATTATGTTCACGTCCCAGTGTCTATAAGCAATCCTTTCTGCTACCTTTTATGAGAGTAACATGAATGGATGAGGTACCCCATATGATGAGTATTGAAGTAGAGATGGCAAGGCATAACATGCTGTTGACTGTGTGAAAATTTCATCTTTGAGAAATATGTAGGAGGAGCTTAAAGTCAAGGGATGCCTATGCCCAGAGCCAGACAGCTTGCCTGTTAGCAACCAGGAATCTATACTGATCAGAAACAGCATACTGTATTTCATATACATTATTCACAAAATAAGTTACATTCCACTCTAGTATTATATACCAGCAAGTTGTCAGATGGATCCGTCTATATATTTGCAGAATACTCTTTTCCGTTTGATTTTTCTTGCCTTTAGGATAATTTATTGGCAGAGTTACTTCATTGGCAAGGATTTATTTAAACGTTAAGAAATATCTTATTTGATTATTAAATCAACTGAATAATGCACACATGCACACATATGCAAACATGCATACATACACATCATATATACATATATATGTATGTATATATATGCACACACACACACATATATGTATATGTATATATATACATATATATATATATATATATATATATATATGAACCACTTTCAGTATAAAAGAAAACCAAATCTAAAATTCAGTGGTAAGCCGAAGAAACTCAAAGTCTTAGCATTTGTTGGAGCCAAAATTTCAAAGTAGATTTATGTTCTCCAAAGTTCAAGAATTCAGCCACAGAGTGAAGCCAACCTTGTCAGTACACTGCACAATACCTCCTCCCATATTGACAAACTCATAACACAGGGATAACTCCCTGATAGCACTGTCAATACCAAGTAACTGTGCATTCGTATACGTAAAAGCACATCTGTGTCCAATGGCTGGCCCAGTCAAGAAGTGTTAAATAAGGTAAGGTTATTCCTTGTACTTCCATACCAATATACAGTCAAATGCAATGTACGAATTTTGCTTAAACAAAAACCACAGTATTTTAATTAGCACTACAAAAGTTAAGCCCTGAAACTTGTTATCCCTGCATGAAGTAATTTATAGATATATCCTCTCTCTCTTCATAAGTCACAGTTGGCGTTCAAGATAGAATGGCATACCTAAACAAGTCTCCTGCCAAAATCTTGAGAAGCATATTGTGATGCATGTGCAAATATTCCCTAGCTTTTATTTCAATAGACATGTGGGATTCTACCAAATATTTTCTTGAAGAAAGAAGGTTTGATATGAAACCATTTCCCTCAACATATTAGATTCTTGACTCAATGCCTAGAGTAGTAAACCAAAAAGGGATATAAAATGTAGAGAGAAAGTAAGCCCATTGTTATGTAGAGTTAAGCATGGAAAAGTAGCACTACTTTTACAAGACATACAAAAATGTTTGTAAAACGCACTCTGTTATTTGCATTTCTCAGTTTCAAATATGTACAACCTGGCAATTTTACTTATTTTTTCTTAAATATAGAATGTTATGGAGTTTTAGTATCAAACAGAAGAAATTACCTCACCTAATCCTTCCTCTCAGATTTTTATTTCCTTACCTACTAATGCAGACAAGGTTCCCAACTTTCAAAACTGAATTATTTTCAAGCGCAGCTGTTAAAGATTAAGTGTAAACTCCTGTAAAGCCAGCTTATATTGGCTGCATGTTGGCAACCTGAGTTGACAGAAATAATATAACACATTTGGGGATTTACAATGCAAAACATAAACTGGATCCTAGTGGTGCACACAGGCATAATAAATATTAATGTGCAAACTCTAGTTTGCTAAGGCTTTTGCTGTTCAGCAATGCTATCTGCATGTTATTTTTTTCAAATCAAATGCAAATATAATAATGAGTACTAAAGGAAGATTTAATTGTGAGATTTCATGATCAAAACATATTACCTATGTGTTTTAAACAGACGTGATTAATAAGGTACATGGGTGATTACATCTCACTGGAATGGCTGGATCATGAAACCTGGTTTGGTAACTCGCAGAACCTTCCCTGTGAAGCAACATGTCCATTAGGCCCTATAGAACTTCATGTTCATTATGTTCAGTAAAATGTCTAGCAAAGTAAGGATCACAGATGAGAAGACCAGAGTAAGGAAACATGACACTCTGAGTAGACAGAAAGAGTCCCTTCAGAAATGTATCTGGAAAATATAAGCAATAACTTCTCAACCCCTAGAAAGAGATATTTGCTGGAAACTCAGTACAGTAATCATACATTGTTAGAACATATTTTTTAATCAACTTATGACTAGCATGACACTTTATGGCTTTATGTAAACTACAGAAAATCAATATATGGCTTCCACTAAATAATGAACAAAGGAGTCCTAAAAAATGATAATTGTTTTTATAGCTACATTAAATTTGTAATTATAGATATATTTACCAGCATAAGATTTAACTGGTATTTTGTCAATTTTGGTCTCCAACAGATGGATTTATAAGCTATTTGAGGTGTCGAGAAGCAATTGGAGCCCAAATTTAAGGAACTTTGACATCCAAACACCAACTTCGATGTCCTTTGAGACTAGAGAACAGAAAATATATGTAAATAAACTTCTTTAGCAGATGCATAAGAAAAAATACCACATGTTTTGGTCATGAGAATTCATGCTTATAAACAACAATTGTAATAAATACAACAGCTTTTGCAGTCTGGATACTAGGGTGGAGCCAAAAACCTAAACAAATTTTAATAACTCCCTTTTGAAAAGTTAGCTTTAGTCTATCAGAGAGTAGTTGTTGACATAGTTATTCTAGATACTTTGTCAGGGAAGCAAAGGAAAAAACATAGGTAAATATGCAAAGAACATTCACTGACCAATGATACACCCTACAGTCACAATATATTACTATTCCTTACAGTATAAATCTAATTTATTTTTCTTCTTAAAAATATTCAGTATGATACTTTAAAGATTCACTTGCAACAATATTTAGTGTGGGTTTATTAGTTCCTGGACTACTATGGAGTTATTTTACTGAGTAAAGAAAAGTCGAAAAAGACTGAATACCCAGTTCTTTTTTTTATTTTTTTTATTTTTTATTTATTTATTTATTTATTTTTATTTTTTATTAACTTGAGTATTTCTAATATACATTTCGAGTGTTATTCCCTTTCCCGGTTTCCGGGCAAACATCCCCCTCCCCCCTCCCCTTCCTTATGAATACCCAGTTCTATGCTAACTTCTAATCTTTGTTCCTGAGATTACCATGGATATTAGGAGTCTATTCATTTGTGATCTTTCCTTAGAATTTTTTGTTCAATGCTCTGGTATATGATACAACATTGAAACTCAATATATCTTTGACATATTGTTTCTCTTGTCTTGTACATTAACCCTCTGGCCGAGAAAACAGATAGAAATAATGATCATTATCTTATCTCTGTGGAAAAGTAGATAGATCCCATAGATTTAACTCAAAGGAAACTGATTTGAAAAGCTAAACAGTTCTTTTCAAATGTCCACCCTTTATGTTGTACTATAACATAGCAAGACTGACCTTGGGAAGACCCACACTGGGGTCAAATTGAGCACCTGAATCAGACTGTGCACTAACAGCATCTTATGGGGAGGGTTTGACTTCTCCTGTTGGGATAGAAACTAGTTAAGTTATATTTTCTTGATATCACTCAAAAAATCCTAGTTTTTAATTTGTTTTTCAGTATTTTGAACTTTTGTGTCCATTATAACAGAAATGAGAGATACATCAAGAATTTTAGTAAACTTTAGTTAGAAATGATGTTCCTTCTGGTATTTTTGTAAAATTATATTAAATATATAACTTATATTTATATATTATATATATATATAAATTATATATAGTATATAATTTATGTAAATATAAAATACATTATATTATATAAAAAATAAGAAATCTAGAATTTTAAAAAGAATTTGAAGGGTCATAGAAAATAACTTCTTTCTATTTCTAGAGGTGAAAGTTAATTTATTTTTCAAATTCATTTCTATGGTTTGTTACATTTAATGACCAATCAGATTTGAGATATGGCAAGATTCAGAACAGTAGACCATTAGTTTATTTGCATCTAAAATAAGGAAAATGGAATATAAACAAATGTTCAGTCCAAATAGTGATGCTTGGTGGATTTTCTGTGATTAAATGTAAGAGATGCTTTACTTTACAGGGAGTTTTAATGATATAAAAAACCTTCAGAGATATACTATTGGAGCCCCTGATAAACCTTCATGGAATATATACAAGAGCAGAGTAAATATAAATATCATAGTAGTACAGACACATAAATTTAGTGATGCAGGGGTTGGGGATTTAGCTCAGTGGTAGAGCGCTTGCCTAGGAAGCGCAAGGCCCTGGGTTCGGTCCCCAGCTCCGGGGGAAAAAAAAAAAGAACCAAAAAAAAAATTAGTGATGCAGATCTATTAACATGAATAATGTTATATTTTATTTCTGAAACAATAAAATATTCAAAGATCTCTACATTTGCATGTTTTTATATTTTGTGTCTTGTTAAGCCATGGATAACTGATAAGAAGTGTCCTATCTGGTCGTTTCTTTTCAATTTGATGGTTGATCATTGTCTTGCAATATAAGCGATTCAATCCCTTCGGTTTTTAAATCTGAGATTATCTTATATGTAACCTAGCTGGACCTGAAGACTCAAAGAAAGGTGGACAATTAAGGAAAATAGAATCTATTGCCCATCACTTATATTTTGGTATCAATATATTCCTTGGAGTAAACATTTAAGAGATGAATCTCACTAGGCTTACTTGCAAGTGGTAAGATTTGTGGATGAAAACTTTCTGGTCTTAACAGTGTACTCTTTGAATGTGCCACAGGTGGTAAATGGGTGTGGTCTTGAGACAATCTAACTGGTCATAAAGGAAGTCTGAGCTGTACTACTTTCTCCCTTTTAAGAATTTCTTAATCTCCAAGACTCTTTTTGACTGCAAAACTCAAGCGAAATCCTGACCCATTCTGTAGAAAATCCCCAGAGAAATAAAAGAAAGTTACTCTTTCTCACCTTTGTTAAAGACAGGTAAGAGCTCCAACTTTCACATATCACCTGTGATCATTAGTGTTAATTGTCAGTCTGAAGGAGGAAGCTAGAATCATCTAGGAAATAAGAGTTGTGGAATGCCTTAGGGGAGATTATCTTTATTGTGTTAACTGAGGCTAGAAAGACTCTCCACAGTGGGTGGCAGCATTCTCTGGCTGGGATCCTGGACTGTTTAAACAGAGAAAAGGAACAGATCACCACAAGCATTGCTGTTCCTACCTGTGGATGTGACATGACCAATAGCTTGACCATTTTGTTGGCTTGGTCCACTGTGTGATGGATCTTATGCTTGAACTTTGATATAGAAACCCTTTCCCTTTGACTTACTTTGCCTGAGTGTTTTATCATAGCTAAGAGAAGAGAAACTAAGGCTTTCTAAAACCTAGATTACTAAAACCTAGATTGTCCTATGCCCTTTTTTGGATATCATTTATTAACATATCTGAGTCATCAATACTATAAATAAAAAATGCTCAGAGAACTTCTGAAGAGGAACTTCTGAAACATGAATTCTTTTAAGCACATGCCTTAACTAAAACATTGGCTATAATTTTAAAGAGAAAAAGTAATGAGCCCAGTACGATGACCGAGTGGACAGATCACCTGTCCTACAGGAGTGGGAGTAGATTTCAGATCCTTAATATCACACAAAGGTCAGCATATCCTCTATTTCCAAGATCAGGGAGAAGGAAAGAGTGGGTCTCTAGAACAGTGGGGTTGAGCCTGGAGTTCAAATGACTGATACTGCCTGTGTATCTAAACTGGAGAAATAGCAAGGAAGGTACCTAACATCAACATCAGCTTCTATGTACATGTTCACACAGGAGAGTATATAGCCATGCACATATAAGTAGGCATATATACATTCATCTGGTGCATATGCATACACCCAGGCACTCAAAAAATAGTGTATATTTGAAATTAAAATATAACTAAGCAATCCGTATTTTGTCTAAAAATATTCCCTTTTATAAAATGTGTCAAAGATTTATTTGAAAATAGCTGCATGCTATTGTAAAGTTGAGTATACAAATAATTTTTGATGTAAGTATAAAGTTTACATCAGGGAAACCAAACTGGGTAAGAAAGTGTCTGAATTATGCAAAGTGAAACTCCATTTTCCTTTTCTGAAGTCTACCAAGTTGGGCATACACCCTCCCTAAAAGAAAATAGTTAAAAATGTTAACAAAAACAAAACATATTAAAGTGACCTTTCAAAAATAATTGATCATGGAAACAGATTTTATTTTCCCTGAGTCTATAACCTTCCCTAGCCAAATTATTTTCTTTGATGTCTGACTGATATTTTTCACATGGGAGGATGATAGGATTTGATAGGAGAATGTGTGTGCCAAGCATTCTACAACAGAGAGGCAAGTCGGCCAAGGAAATAACACTTCTCACATTCTTGGAGAACTTTCTACAAAATCGCCCCATTTCAAAAGCTTATGTGCATGTTCAGCAATAATAAACTATGTTCATAGATCTTCAAGTACACAGTTAAGTTATTGAAAGACTTAGTTGGAAATTGATTCTGTAAACAGAAAATCTGTTGATATTCTAGCAATCTTCTTGGAGGGGAGAGGTAGAAGTTAAGTAGTCTTGGAAGGCATTGCCCTCCAAGACAAGGAGGAAATCACATGAATGCTATATTTCTAGGGTGTGTTCATACAACCTCAATAAAATGCTCTACTCAAGTTATTTTGGCAGCATTCATACTATAGAAAAACACAAGTCTAGCCCAAGTGAGTGGGTAGTTTTGGAATATTGAATGGTAGTCGAAAAATATATCAGATGGGGACAAAGGAAATGGAAAGACACAGGTACACTATGCTACCTTAGAGCTCTAACTCAGTTTTTTAATTTTATAAATTCTACTTTCTATGAAAAATCTTCCTATATTTTATAGAGCATTTGAGTACTTAGCTCTAAATATAAATTGATGTATCAGAAAGATAATATATATTTAATATATATAAGGAAATATATATGCATTTGAAAATATCCTCATAAACATCAGAGAAGTCAACAGTCTTTTTGTAAAATAAATGAACATGTAAGCATTAGGTCTTACATAAAATTAAAGTGTCCTCAATTTAAAAAAAAGGGGGTAGATATTTGATGGGTAGGTTGTTGGGGGAAATCTTGGAGAAGGAAAACTGTCATCTGAGTATATTGTATGAAAATTTATTTTAAGTAAAAACATTTAAAAATCAGTCACATGCTAGTTCACATATACACAGACACAGACACATGTACACGCAATAATTACCCAAGCCAAAACATCATGGAAATATTCAGGATTGAGGTTAGGTGTCACCAGACACTGAGTAGAAGTACTACGAGATACAGGCAGAGTTGCTCACTCTCTTTGGTGTGTAAAAAGAAGCAATGGGAAGAAGAGGTGAACTTAATAATCTCAGTGAAAAATATTTGATATTTGCAAAGAGAGATGCAGACCCACAAACAATTCAAGAGTAAGCAGGGGACACCTCCTGGTGTAGGAGGCAAAGATTAAGTCCCTTGTGTTCCTGAGTGACTATCAGAACCTATTAGATTCTTATCTAATACCATAAGACAGAGGTATGAAAAACATAAGCACAGTACTAAATGTGCCTCTTTATTAATACTTGAGGCAGAATGTCTTTGGCTCCATTCTTTCATCTAACAATCACAGAACTTTGATGTGCCAGTGAACGACTACACTCCCCAGAGCAAAGCAGAACATTAATTTTAATTATATGATTTTTTGAGGGTTAAAGCAAAAATAATAATCTTTAGAGTGTGCAAACAAATTCCCAGAAATATATGAAATAAGAGCTATACCAGAAAGTCTGACAGTAGAAGGAGAAGATTGCAATGCAGAGTCAAATCACCCTGGGTGATGTTTAGCCCTTAACATTCATTTATTGCCCATCTTTGTTTGAACAAACACCTTAGTATTTTGGAATATAAGAACAGGAAACAGTATTCCACCAATTCAAATGTCATAAGTTTCTAAAATCTGTTGCAGGAAATCTATTTCTTGGTCTAATCCATCTACCTGAAATTCATTAACTATGTATTTTAAAAGTACCTTGATTTACAACTTCCACATTTCTCTTTGTTTTTTCTTTCTCTACCTCTACCACAAAACTTGGTTATTGTCTGTAGGCAACTGTTGAGAATGTACGTTTTGGCCATTGGTATATCATTGGAGAAATGTCTATTTAGTCTTTTTTTTTAAATTGGATATTTCTTTATTGACATTTCAAATGTTATTTCCTTTCCCGATTCCCTGTACATAAGCCCCCTGTCCCCTCCCTCCCCTTCTTCCATAAGGGTGTTCCCTTCCCCATCCACAATCCCCTTATCACCCCCTGCAACATTCCCTTACACTGGGGGTCCAGCCTTGGTAGCACCAAGGGCATCTCCTTCCTTTGGTGCCCAATAAGGTCATCCTCCGCTACATATGCAGCTGGAGCCATGGATCCTGTCCATGCATGGTCTTTGGGTAGTGGTTTAGTACCTGGAAGCTCTGGTTGGTTGGCATTTTACTTATAGCATTCAACTATACAAGCCCCTTCAACTCTTTCAGTCCTTACTCTGATTCCTCCAACTGGGGTCCTGTTCTCAGTTCAGTGGTTTGCTGCTAGCATTCGCCTCTGTATTTGACACACTCTGGCTGTGTCTTTCAGCAGAGATCTAAATTCAGTTCCTGTCAGCATGTACTTCTTAGCTTTATCAATTTTATCTAGTTTTGGTGACTGTACATATGTGGGGCAGGCACTGAATGACCTTTCCTTCAGTCTCTGCTCTAAACTTTGCCTCCATATCCCCTCCTATGGATGTTTGTTCCCCCTTTTAAGGAGTGTAGCATCTGAATTTTGGTCATTCTTCTTCTTCTTGAGCTTCATGTGGTCTGTGGATTGCATATTGAATAATTGGAGGTTTTGGGCTAATATCCACTTATGAGTGAGTGCATACAATGTGTGTTTTTCTGTGATTGGGTTACCTCACTCAGGATGATATTTTCTAGTTCAATCCATTTGCCTATGAATTTCATAAAGTCCTTGTTTTGGATAGCTGAGTAATATTCCATTGTGTAGATGTACCACATTTTCTGTTTCCATTCCTCTGTTGAAAGGCATCTAGGTTTTTTCCAGCTTCTGGCTATTATAGCTAAGGCTGCAATGAACATAGTAGAGCATGTGTCTTTATTTTATGTGGGAGCACCTTTTGGTATATGCCCAGGAGAAGTATAGCTGGGTCCTCAGGTAGTTCAATGTCCAATTTTCTGAGGAACCTCCAGACTGATATCCAGAGTGATTGTACCAGTTTGCAATCCCACCAACAATGGAGGAGTGTTCCTCTTTCTCCACATCCTTGCCAGCATCTGTTGTCACTTGAATTTTTGATCTTAGCCATTCTGACTGATGTGAGATGGAATCTCAGGGTCTTTTTGATTCGCATTTCCCTGATGCCTAAAGATGTTTAACATTTCTTTAGGTATTTCTCAGCCATTCGATATTGTTCAGCTGAGAATTTTTTGTTTAGCTCTATGCCTCATTTTTAATAGGGTTATTTGACTCTATGGAGTCTAACTTCTTGAGTTCTTTATATATTTTGGATATAAGCTCTGTATCAGATGTAGGATGGGTAAAGATCTTTTCCCAATATGTTAGTTGCCGTTTTGTCCTAATGACAGTGTCCTTTGCCTTACAGAAGCTTTGCAGTTTTATGAGGTCCCATCTGTTGGTTCTTGATCTAAGAGCATAAGCCATTGGTGTTTTGTTCAGAAAAATTTCCCCAGTGCCCATTTGTTCGAGTCCCTTCTGCACTCTTTCTTCTATTAGTTTGAGTGTATCTGGTTTGAAGTGGAGGTCTTTTATCCACTGGGCTTCAGCTTTGTACAGGGTGATAAGTATGGATCGATTTGCATCCTTTTACATGCTGACCTCCAGGTTAACCAACACAATTTGTTGAAAATGCTATCTTTTTTCCATTGGATAGTTTTAGCTCCTTTGTCAAAGATCAAGTGACCATAGGTGTGTGGGTTCATTTCTGGGTCTTCAATTCTAGTCCACTGATCTTTCTGCCTGTCCCTATACTAATACCATACAGGTTTTTTATCACTATCGCTCTGTAATACTGCTTCAATGATAATTCCCCAGAAGTTATTTTATTGCTGAGTATAGTTTTCGCTATCCTGGGTTTTTCGTTATTCCAAATGTATTTGCAAATTGCTCTTTCAATCTTTATGAATAACTGAGTTGGAATTTTAATGGGGATTGCATTGAATCTGCAGATTGCTTTTGGCAAAATGTTCATTTTTACTATATCAATCCTGCCAATCCATGAACACTGGAGGCCTTTCCAACTTCTGAGATCTTCAAGTTTTTATTCAGGGATTAAAGTTCTTGTCACAGAAATCTATTCACTTGCAAAGTCACACCGAGGAATTTTATATTATTTGGGACTATTGTGAAAGGGTGTCATTTCCCTAATTTCTTTCTCAGCCTGTTTATCCTTTGAGTAGAGAAAGGCTACTGGTTTGTTTGAGTTAATTTTATGCCATGCTACTTTGCTGAAGTTGTTTATCAGGCTTAAGATTTCTCTGGTGGAACTTTTCAGGTCACTTATGTATACTATCATATCATCTGCAAATAGTGATATTTTGACTTCCTCCATTCCAATTTGTATTCCTTTGACCTCCTTTTGTTGTCTGACTGCTCTGGTTGGGACTTCAAGTACTATATTGAATAAGTAGGGAGAGAGTGGACAGCCTTGTCTAGTCCCTGATTTTAGTGGGATTGCTTCAAGTTTCTCTCCATTTAGTTTGATGTTAGATACTGGTTTACTGTATATTGCTTTTATTTTGTTTAGGCATGGGCCTTGAATTCCTGATTTTCCAGGACTTTTAACATGAAGGGGTGTTGAATTTTGTCAAATGTTTTCTCAGAATCTAATGAAATGATCATGTGGTTTTTATCTTTGAGTTTGTTAACCAGTGGATTACTTGATGGATTTCTGTATATTGAACCATTCCTGCATCCCTGGGTTGAAGCCTACTTGATCATGATGGATAATAATTTTGATGTGTTCTTGAATTTGGTTTGCAAGAATTTTATTGAGTATTTTTGCGTCGATATTCATAAGGGAAATTGGTCTGAAGTTCTCTTTCTTTGTTGGGTCTTTGTGTGGTTTAGGTACAAGAGTAATTGTGGCTTCATAGAAGGAATTCGGTAGTGCTCCATCTGTTTCAATTTTGTGGAATAGTTTGGACAGTATTGGCATGAGGTCTTCTGTGAAGGTATGATAAAATTCTGTACTAAAGCCATCTCGTCCTGGGCTCTTTTTGTAAATAACTTCTTGTATTTCTTTAGAAGTTATGGGGTTGTTTAGATGGTTTAGATGGTTTGCCTGTTCCTGACTTAACTTTGGTATCTGGTATATGTCTAGATTCAAAGATTTTCTTGTTTCTTTGAATATAGGCTTTTGTAGTAGGATGTGATGAATTTTTTTAATTTCTTCAGATTTTGTTGTTGTGTCTCCCTTTTCATTTCTGATTTTGTTAATTGGGATACACTCTTTGTGCTCTCTCTTTAGTCTGGCTAAGGGTTTATCTATCTTGTTGATTTCTCAAAGACCCAGCTCCTGGTTATTTTGATTCTTTGTATAGTCCTTTTTTTGTAGAGAGACAGGAAGATAGATCAATGGAATAGAACCAAGACCCAGAAATGAATCCATACACATATGATCACTTGATCTTTGACAAATGAGCTAAAACCATCCAGTGGGAAAAAAAAGATAGCATTTTAAACAAATAGTGTTGGTTAACCTGGAGGTCAGCATGTAAAGGATGCAAATCGATCCATACTTATCACCCTGTACAAAGCTGAAGTCCAAGTGGATCAAAGACCTCCACTTCAAACCAGATACACTCAAACTAATAGAAGGAAGAGTGCAGAAGGGACTCGAACAAATGGGCACTGGGGAAATTTTTCTGAACAAAACACCAATGGCTTATGCTCTTAGATCAAGAACCAACAGATGGGACCTCATAAAACTGCAAAGCTTCTGTAAGGCAAAGGACACTGTCATTAGGACAAAACGGCAACTAACATATTGGGAAAAGATCTTTACCCATCCTACATCTGATACAGAGCTTATATCCAAAATATATAAAGAACTCAAGAAGTTAGACTCCATAGAGTCAAATAACCCTATTAAAAATGAGGCATAGAGCTAAACAAAAAATTCTCAACTGAACAATATCGAATGGCTGAGAAATACCTAAAGAAATGTTAAACATCTTTAGGCATCAGGGAAATGCGAATCAAAAAGACCCTGAGATTCCATCTCACATCAGTCAGAATGGCTAAGATCAAAAATTCAAGTGACAACAGATGCTGGCAAGGATGTGGAGAAAGAGGAACACTCCTCCATTGTTGGTGGGATTGCAGACTGGTACAATCACTCTGGATATCATTCTGGAGGTTCCTCAGAAAATTGGACATTGAGCTACCTGAGGACCCAGTTATACTACTCCTGAGCATATACTTAAAAGATGCTCCAACATATAACAAGGACACATGCTCCACTGTATTCATAGCAGCCTTATTTATAATAGCCAGAAGCTGGAAAGCACCCAGATATTTTCAACAGAGAAGGGATATATTTATACAATAGAGTACTACTCAGCTATCAAAAACAATGACTACATGAAATTCTTAGGCAAGTGTATGGAACTAGAAAATTTCTTCCTGAATGATGTAATCCAGTCACAAAAATACACACATGGTGTGCAGTCACTGCTAAGTGGATATTAGCCCAAAAGCTTGAATTACCCATGATAAAATTCACAGACCACATGAAGCTTAAGAAGAAGGACTACTAAAGTGCGGATGCTTTAGTTTTTCTTAAAAGGGGGAACAAAAACATTCATAAGAGGAGATACGGAGACAAATTTTGGAGCAGAGACTGAAGGAATGTATATTCAGAGCCTGCCCTTCCTGGGAATCCATCTGATATTCATACAGCCCCCAAATCCAGACAATATTGCTGATGCTAAGAAGTGCAAGCTGACAGGAGCCTGATGTAGCTGTCTCCTGAGAGGCTCAGCCAGAGCGTGACAAATACGGAGGGGAATGCTTGCAGCCAATCATTAAACTGAGAATGGGATTCCCATTGAAGGAGTTATAGAAGGGATTGAAGGATCTGAAGGGGTTTGCAACCCCGTAAGAACAGCAATACCAACCAACCATTGCTCCCAGGGACTAAACCCCTACCCAACTACTTCACATGGACAGACCTATGGCTCCAGCTGCATATGTAGCAAAGGATGGCCTTATTGGGCACCAATGGGAGGAAAAGCCCTTGGTCCTGCCAAGGCTGGACCACTCAGTGTAGGGGAATATCAGGGTAGAGAGGCAGGAAAGTGTGGGTGGTTGGATGGGGAAACACCCTTGTAGAAGAAGGGGGAGGGAAGATAGGATATGGGGTTTATGGACTGGAAACCAGAAAAGGGTATAACATTTGCAATGTAAATAAAAAATATCCAATAAAAAATAGCACTATCCTGATTACATGCAGGATTCATCCATTCATCTTCTTTCCTTCATTTCTACAGTCCGTTTGTTCCATTAGTTGCCCAGGTCACTCACTTCAGGTTTGTGCCTCTTAGTTTAAACATGAGCACAGGTAGTGAGTGGTCTTTTTATCCCCCTCCTTTATGACTAACGCTGACAGACCCTGCAGTAATAATACATTTTACAATGAAATCAATACTAGAGTTCGAATTCCCACCGGTCTGTGCAATGGTCATATATGCACAAAGAATGATATTTCACATTTAATACTAAAAATAATATCAAAAGAAAAGAACAGACATACACCAGGAGACATAATAGAGAGGATGTCTGACCAGGAATGTTAGATTTGTTCTCGTATTCCTTTGCAATGTGTCAAGAGCAAATTATGGGTCTACCAAATTTTACCTGTGACTAAAGACTCAAATGTCTTTCGAAGAAAAAAAGTTTCAGCAGAAAGAGGGTGTAACGTGGAAAAAGTCTGTTGCCCACAGCAGTGTTGTGGGCTCTAGGGATTCAGAGCAGAACCTGGCACAACACTGGCTTCACTTAACACATTAAATCAAAGCGCCCACTGAAGCTTTCAAAATACCAATAAATACATCAAAACCAAGCTTAGTAGCTGAAAAAAATCTGAACTCATAGAAATCAAATTGTTAAATGATTGTGTAATTTTGATATTTATTACATGAAGGAAAAGCAATTAAAATGAAATGAAAGTTAAAAAAAAAAAGTAAAGGAAGGGCTGGCTAGCCGTGTGTAAGTTTTACACAAATCACAACTCAAATTCCAAATGTATATAATTTCATCTACAAAGGTAAGGTCATTTACTCATTTCATGTTGTTAGTATCTATAAACATATGTATATTTCTTGACTAATGAGATTTTATCATAATGTATGCAACTCTTCAAATTTACCCACCAAGCTGCTTATAATGGAAAAATGCTGTATAATTTCAAAGACTTGGCAAAAGAGCTACAATACCACTACATGCTGCCTTTCATGGGGTTTTGAATGTGCTCTTCAAAGTCCATTTCAGAAGCCATTAAAACAAATTGGGCCTGAGTACCCTATTCCTGTACTTTACAATAAAAACCTACTCTAAATCCGCAAATGAAACGTTGAGCAGCTCATATACTTGCAAAGATTTTTAACCATTTCAAATTTTGGCACTGAATACCAAAGGCTTTCCTAGACAGCCTCTGTTCTTCTGCCTACATTGCCCGGCTGAGGAAGACAGTTACCTATGGCCACAAAGGATGGTCACCACAGCAGCAACAGTGCTGGCAGTTGAAGTGACCAAGTAAAGGAATTCACTGGAAAGACAATGCAAAAGCAAACAGGCAAGACCAACAGTCTCTCCCTCTGAGACATTAGCAGGGGTAGGGTCTTCCCATTTCATTTAACCATACCATAAAATTCCTGAGAGGTATGTCACTCATAGAGGATAATCTCACGGGTAAAATTACTTGCTACCAAAATGAGTATCAGTGATCACTGCTATTCTCCAACTGTTCTCTTCAAGTACTTTAATCAGTCACATTATAGATTAATAGTGATAAAGAATTAAGTACGTGTTATGTATAGTTTCTCAGGCTCACAAGCATCATGGACACTCCTGTATTCATAGCATTGGTTTCAAATACATTAACTTCAGTCTTGACAACATCGTAAGATAAACAACACTGTTTTCCTTCTATAAGGACATTGATTTCTAATACTTAAGTGACATTTCAAGAGCTTAGACACAGTAGGAATAGACTCATATGAAAATCCCAAGTTGATTCCTGTACATTTTTATATCATTCTTTTAAATGTGTACACAACGGATTCCTTCAAATTAGTATTTCTCAATTTTATTGATTATTGTGTTAATATTGGAGAAAGTACCCTTACTCACATTCTGTTACCACATGTGGACTGTGACAGTAAAAATCTCAGTCATAGGGTTGGGGATTTAGCTCAGTGGTAGAGCGCTTGCCTAGGAAGCCCAAGGCCCTGGGTTCGGTCCCCATCTCTGAAAAAAAAAAGAACCAAAAAAAAAAAATCTCAGTCATAAGAATGCTATTTACAAGGAGCTTCTTTTTACATTCTTATATAAAGAAGTATTTAAGTGATACTAAATTAATCATTGTACTATCTATAAAATATTTCACATGGAAATTGATACAAATATTAATTGGTGATATTAGACCCATTAATCATTTGACCAATCATATTGATGAGTCTTTCTGAAAAGAATTCTGAATATATTAAAAATTGTCAATTTTGTAATATGCTTATGATGTAGTAAATATTTTCCAGTAATGTAATTACAAGAATAAACAAAAAATAGACCTTTTATAAGTTTAAGTCACTCTTGTCTTCATATATTACTTCACCAGAAATATTTTTCTGAAATATTTTTCAAAATACTGTTGCTGAAATTCTTTGTGATTCTTAGTGTCAAGTGTGGTACACTACATCTGTAATATCAAATACTTGACAAACTGAACAGAAGGAATCCTAGTTCCAAAATTTCAAACAGCAGCATACATGAGAAATCTGAGGACCATATGCTGGTATCAGCTCTTTTCTTCAGTCATGGCATCAAAGTCAGATCAGGGCTTGGTGGCAGGGGTCCCTACATGCTGAGCAGGATCACCTGGATAAATTTTATTTAAATAATGTATCAGTGCAAATAAGATTAATTGGTTATTTGAGAACCAAAAGTAAAAACATGTATTAAAAATACAATGGATAATTTTAAAATAAGTTTGAGTTTAGTAGTTTAATTAAGAGACATTTTAGTATCAAGGTATAAGTTGAAGCATATGCAAAAACAAAAATGAAGAAAGAATGAAACAGAACTGGAAATTTTTTAGAAATTGGCAATCTGCTGGAGCTGATAAATATATATATATATATCACAAGGTTTGGAATAACTTAGAAGACATAACTGTGGGCATGTCTGTGAGAGTGTTCACTGAGAGCAGATATGCCCTACATCTGAGCACAGCACAGCAGTTTTCAGATACAGAGATGCCCGAATGAGGAGCAGTGTACATGACCTTGCCTTGCTGATGCTTACTTAATGAGTGCATGGCATTTGTGCTGCTCTGATCCTTTGCTTAGTCTGTACTCCATCTCACTCCATTTTCCGATGTAGACTTCCTACCAATGATTCCAGAAATATTTCTGGATACCAGATTTGGTTTGTGACAATTGAAGTGTTGAAAATGTTAGACTGAGCCACTGTAGAGTTCTCTCCCTATCCAGAGATCAGACTGATATTATTGAAGTATATAGATACTATCATGTCAGCCATTCTAAAATAAATCCCTTCTTATAATGTGCACATACACACACACACACACACACACACACACACTTACACATTTACACATTTGCATACTGCATCATGAGTGTGAAGACAGAAGACAACTTAAGAGATTTGATTCTCTTCTTCAACAGTGTGAGTCCTAGGATCTGAACTCAAGTTATCATGTTTGGTAATAAGGGCACTGAGCAATTATACCAGCCCCACGACATTTTACAAAGCAGGAAACCTGAAAAGAACATAAGTAATTTTTATTTTTGTAAGAGCATTCATCAAAATCAAAGAAAATAAGTAGATAATGCTAAGAATTAATAAAAGATAAAATAGAATGCTACATTGTCCTTGTGGACTATACGGGAGTAATGCAATTACAAACAAAAGTCCATAAGATTTTATCCTATAGGCTGCCAGTATTTGTTTCATAGATATGGTATCCAGAAGTATGAAAATCTTTGTAATATACAAACAAGGAACTAAAAGTCAAAGTCAAAGGTCATATATTTGAGACTTGTTGGCAAACATATTATGTCTATATTTATGTAAAAAATAAAAAAAGGATTAAAGGAAGAAATGAAAAAAACTGAACTCGTATATTCAACATTGAATATCTGGGTAATAGCAAAAGACAGTGGCTTAATACAGGATCCAGAAAAAAAATGGAAGAGATAGAAATAAAACAAAATGAAATAAAATAAAACTTAAATGCCAAAAGGTCATTAAAAGACAGTGCTACAAAATGAAGATATAAATGGAGATCTATTTATTTGAGGTAGCTTTAGTTTTATAGCTTCAATTTCTCTGTGAGGTACAAGGAAATTGATATCCCAGAAAAATACATTTCCTCAGCAATTTTCTCTCACTGAGGGAATCACAGCTTCAGGAAGCTAATGAAACTTACAAGACCAAGGGAATTTTGGAAGTCCCAAATTCACAAAGCAGCTCCCATTGACTATGAACTTAGTAGCTATGTCTGGAAAGGGAGAAACTGTCTTTGGACTTGGGCAGGAAACTCAGAGATTCAGCTTTGGTGACATCACCATGGTGATCTGGACCTTTCAGGAATTCAAGTGGACCTTGAGTTACTCATGCTTTTGTAAGTGACCCCACACCCACATTCTTGTCAGTAGCCGCAATAAATTCACTGGATCATCAGTCTAGCCTTTACTGGAATCATTTCTTTGACCTATTGTCAATGCTCTATGCACAGTGAATAGATAGATAGCTGTTCCTGCCTCTCCTGAGCAAGTCACAGAACAAGGGAGAATAGAAAAAACCAGCAGAGTTTCTCAGAATGGCATTGTAAGCTGGGTGGGGCACTGAATTTAGATCTCCAGAACTCATGGAACTGCCAAACATGGTGATACATGTCTGTAATGATATCACTGAGAGATAGTGACAGCTAGGTCCCTGGAGTTCATTGCCTATGAATTCAGCGGGAGCCATGAGATTCAGTTTCAAAAAAAATGGTGCTCAAATTATATATATATAATATACATATATATATGGTGCTCAAATTATATATATATATAATATACATATATATATGGTGCTCAAATTATATATATATATATATATATATATATATATGGGTGTGTGTGTGTTTGTGTGTGTGTGCATGTATGTATGTATGTATTATGTATATGGTATGTATATATATGTATATATATGAAATATATATTAAGGAAAATACCCCCCAAGTCTCCATATTTTACTAGCAGCACACACACACACACACACACACACACACACACACACACACACACACACCAGTATTTATTTGCAACACATACTTAAACACCCTCCCCCAATACCTGTGATTTGTCATTTCTGAACAGCAAAATTACTGGGAACTAATTGCTTCCCTGAATAAACTGTCAGCAATTGTCTTGGACTAAGGTGCTCTGGATAATCTTAAATTTATTGAAGCCAGACAACCACAGGAGAAGGAAATAAATGAATTATTTTATCCAGAGCTTTTCTAAAAGTCCTTAGAAATCACTCCAAAAAATACAGCTTTCAATTCTAGCCCTGGGGTCACTCGTCTCTCTTTGTTCTCTTGTAAGAATCTTTGTTTCCTTTCACTATTGTGACATTCACTCTGCCCAAAGTAAGAAACTCCAACTTGTTTCTAAGATAGTCCCTGAGGGTAGGTAGAATGGATAGGATATAGCTGTGGAGGGCTCTGCCCATGGTCTCCACAAAGAAGGCATCCTTCCTTAGCCTCTGTGTCTCATCAGAGCAAAGAGAGTGTCCTATTTTTGTTCCTGTTTGTTCCTGTTTGATTGGTTAGCTTTTTAGGATTAATCATTATCGAGAAAGAGGAGAGGAAAAGAAGGACCATGCCCTGTTTAGACTGTCCACCATGAAGTAGAAATGGTTTTCATTTGACTGAAACAAATTTCCTCCTGGTCATTGCCTTCAGCCCCGTTTCAGTCCTGTAGAGTATTATATAATGAGTTCAGAGCTACTACTCTGAAACTTTTACCAAAATTATTTAATAAGTCATGGTGACTCAACAATGTCTATATATAAAGAGGTCCTATGGAACTGTGGTTCATATAGTAAGCAATATGTAAAGTATGAATAGCTATTGTATAAGAAATCCCTCCAGTGAATGAGAAACTATGTCATACATGCTTGCTGCCAAATAACTGACAGTTTGCTAAATTTGTGTTATAAATGTGACTAAAAGTTTTGATGCCCATACCTAAACTTAATACCATACTAAGAATAAGCAAACATTTATTCACAGAGTACAAAAACTTCTAAATGTTATACCCAAATGTGTGTGAACAAATTTTTGGATTATTTTATTTCTGGATGACCCTGTCTTTTACAGGGTCTACACTCTGAAGTTCACTGTCATGATCAGTGGCAAAACACATTGTTTTAAAATCATATTGAGATTAACCTTAGTGCTTCCAGTGTTGCACACAAATTGTTTGATCCACATACCAGCCTATAGAGTATAGTGCTGTAATGTTAAAGGATGAGCCGATTTCCTTAAATGTTTACCGAGCTAGTTCTTCAGTGGTAAGTTACCTATGAATGTTGGTAGATAATTTGTAGTGTATGTGAGAAGATGCACAAAATTGTTGTCATGTTAAAGATTATAATGCAATGTCTTTAGATCAATTATTTTGATCTTTTCATCTTTCTTGACAGTTTCAATCATGTGTACAATGTATTCTGAGCACCCTCTCCTAATCATGACCCCACCACCACCACTTACCACTCTCCTTCTTTCTAGTTTCCTTTTCACTCACATCATTTTGGTTGCTGTTCTGATCCACAGAGTTTACCCAGGACGCTCTGTGTGACTCTGGATTTCAAACTCTGAGGGAAACCTGGTAGGTTAGCTTCTGACAGCCCATGGAAATCCATGACTGCATTTCTCCCAAAATCCACCAATAGTCAGTTGCGCAGCAGGTATGATATGGACTCATGAATCCCTCCTCAAGCCTTTATTATGTGATAAGAGACCAAATTCTGTGCAGGTCTAGTGCAGGAAACCACAGCTTATTCCATTGTTTGATGTTTTTAATAAGGAACATAATAAAAATTTCATACTAATGAGACATGTTTTATCATTATTCTGTCTTAATGACTTCCTTTTTTCTAAATCAATCAATGAGGTTTCTTTTTTTTTCCAAAGTGAAATAAAGGTATTGAAAGGATTGTATTTAAACAGAACATGTTAGAATTTCTAGAGAATATTAAGCCTCATTGTGTTTTAAGTACATTCTCTCTGAGGTGTTCAATAATTAAAAAAAAAAAGCCTAGATCATGTAAAATGTGTGGACATTGTTTATCAGTAAATATCTATTGAATGTCCATGAAGTACCTCTATTATATTAATAGTTTTCCTTAGTAGAGGGTTTAGGTGACTGAATAAGATCACAAAACAGGAACTACTCACCTTTTGTGTAGGATACTTTGAATCACATCGACTACAGAAAGTTTGACATTATCACATGAGTGAGAAGGCCAGGTTCTTAAAGACATGAATGGTGGGTGAAGCCATTGCCAAATGTCGTAGTCAGGGTCTCTATTCCTGCACAAACATCATGACCAAGAAGCAAGTTGGGGGAAGGAGTTATTCAGCTTACACATTCACAATGTTGTTCATCACCAAATAAAGTCAGGACTGGAAATCACACAGGGCAGGAAGCAGGAGCTGATACAGAAGTCATGGAGGGATGTTACATACTGGCTTGCTTTCTCTGCCTTGCTCAAGGTTGCTCTCTTATAGAATGCAAGACTTCTAGGCCAGGGATGGCACCACCCACAATGCGTTGGGTCCTTCCCCTCTTGATCACTTGTTGAGAAAATGCCTTACAGCTGGGTCTCATGAAGGCATTTCCTCAAGTGAGGCTCCTATCTCTGTGATAACTTCAGCTTGTGTCAAGTTGACATAACAAAATCAGCCAGTATACCAACTATTACTGAGTCCTTATCAGTCATGCAGAAATAACTTATAGATATTTATTTATAAAAGGATGCTTCAATATATATATTCCTTCACCTGGTCCAACCACATATCTAGCATCTTGGGTTGTTTTACCACTGTCTTGTTTCATCTTCTCTAATCCCACTTTATGTCTCAGAAGCAGAAAGATATGATGTTGACAGGGCTGTGTGAAGAGAATTGTGAAAAAAATGTTAAGGAGGTATTTGCATTTCTATTATTTTCAGTTTTCTGGACATCAGGATACAAGATTCACAAATGGAAAGATGCAAAGAAGGAAAGCTTCCTAACTATAAGTTCTAGAATCAGTTAGAGAAGTGAATAAGTGGTATGACTCAGGCAAAACAAATCAATGTCCCTAGTCCTCCAAAGTCCCTAAAGTACCTGAGAGAAGCCACTTGCTTGTCACTAGAGTTATACAATTTTTAATCTATTTTTCATGGAGCATGATTTTTAAAATACAATGTTTGATCCAACCATAAATTAGAAACTTATATGCATGTGAGACCTTGCATAAGAAAATTCACTCAATTTAGTTTCAAGGAATTTGTCCAAGAGGTGACACATTAGATTTTTTTACTTCCCATCAAAGCAGTGTGGAAGAAGATATCATGCAACAGAAATATGATCTTGGCTTGGTTAATAAATTGACCCTAAGGAACTCTTTCCAATTATGGTTAAAATATTTATCTACTCCTATTAATAAGATGTCAGAAAATATGATTAATAGATATTTATGAATGAAACACTTGCTGTATTCTAGACAATGAAAGTCCTCCTCTCCAACTCCAACTAATACACCTTATACTGCTTACTTTGGTCAATATTTTAATGATTTACTGAGTATTTGACTAATCAGATTTCTTTTTTTTGCTTTTGAATATATTATAGTAGAGATTCTAAGCAAGCTTAAAATTTTTACTTAATCAATTTACAAATCAATATTTATCTAGAGGGATAAATATTCACGTGACACACTCAACACCTACATAATTTTAACAGTATAAAATAGATATTATTCTGCCTTGGAATTCTCTGCATTTGATGAGCTCAAAAGTGTTACATAATATTTTAAATTTTATTTTTGATAATCTTTGTTTCACAAAACCAACCTATATATTTCTTTAAATAGAAAACAATTCAACCATAATAGTATTCCTGCTATAAAGGAATAAATGTACCGCACACATGTGACAGGTGGGAGTTACTCTTAGATGTGACTGATTTAGGCACAGCTGCTTTCCACAGAATAAACCCACATGCTCGGTAAAAAGGGAGATTAGTTTTCATCATATAGTCATGTTGGGTAATAATATTTAAGGAGCCATGTTAATGCAAGCTAACTCCACTTGTTTCTGGTACACTATAAATTCAACACAGAAAATGGACAGCATATGTGAAAAGAATTATGAATTATGAGGCTGGCCACTCAACACTGTTAAAGGAGGGATATTTCATGGAACACTGATACTTTCTATAAATCCTAATATTTCTACTAATTGCTTTAAGCCTGTTGCATAGTTGCATCTGGGAAGGTAATCATTAACTGGTAATTGATTCAAATATGGCTGTTTCATGACAAGGTCTGCAGATCCTCATTGGAAACTAAAAAGTCAGTGTAAGGCCATGGTATCCACAGTGATTGGCAGAAGCATATGCTATTGGCATGGGTTTCACAGTTTCTCCCATTGTTTCCCAGACATTCATCGTCACTTCAACTATTGGTTTTGTTTAAGCACCAAGTGTTTTTGTTTTGAAGAATTGTTATTTGCACATGTGATGTTTTATAATGAAAGCATTGGTTGAATGTTTATAAGAAAGAATAGTACAAATCTACAAAGTACAGTGTTTAGTTACCCTTGTATAACATCACTGTGGGATTACCTTAGAGCAGATGGAGCACTGTTAGACTTGAGTCACCAGAGGAAAAATGAAATAAATTTTTTTAAAGGCTAAACTGCATTGAAATGAGATTTTGTCTGACCCAAGAAGATTCATGTGTGTCTAGGTACCCACAACAGCGAAGGGGAATTCAATCTAACCAAAGGGGCCGACGACATTTCTGTGTAAAATATTGTGATATTGATAAGCAAATAAATACTAATGAAGACTGAGTGGAAAATGAATGTCTCTTTCCCAAGGAGTGAATAAAATGCTCTCTTTCATTTCAGAAGCTTCTAGGATATTGGGGAAGTTATATTCCTTCACCAGTACCCATGATTCTGATTGTCACATCTAAGGACCCACAAAAGGGAGCATTATCAAGTATCTCACCTCAATAAATTAATCAAAATATGTTTTCTTTTTTCAAAGCTTTGCTAAGATCTAGGAGTCCTGGAGCTGATGGGATTTATTGCTACAATATAATTAAACAATAAAAAACACTAACTTAACTAGTTTGGTCTCATATAAAGCATTATCTGATTCCAGTGGGCACATGAGAAGAAACTAAATATAGCCTTATCTGTAGTTAATCAACTCAGATCTGAACTTTCTCACACAAATATGCTTATTAGGCCAGCAATGCAGGAAACGTGCTCCAGTAATCTCCAAGTCTATATTTTAACTTGATGCTATTGATTCACTCTGGGAATATAATAAAGTTTTACTACTCTAATAATTAAAATGTGAATAAAGTCCAAGGAATTCTGGATCCTTTATTCTCAACAACATAGTTCCAAACAGACAGGGCTGTACATACATAAATACATACTCTTTCTGCCTTTTGCTTTCTTTCAGAGATAATTTTTGGAAGATTTTTTCAAAGCAGCTTTAAACATTGAGAGAATAAACTATTTTCTTAGGTATGTATGTTTGATGAGACTGTTATAGAAATTTTCCATATAATAAGATCACTAAAATCTTAGCTGACGATATTTTATCATAAAGCACATATACACACACACATGCCAATAGCCAAAATATATTGATAATATCTACTACAATCCTGTTAGGAAAACCAATTCCAAAAAGAGAAGAAAGTTTAACTTTTGGCTTCCAAATTTTGTACCAAATAAAAAATATGGAAAAAGAGGACAAGGCCAATTCAGAGATAGGAAATCTATTAATAATTTGTGCTTCATGTCTGCATCAGTATTTCCTACCACACCCACGGCAATGCAATTCCAGTCACGCCGGCCATACAAAGGTCCATTCAGACTGAGGGATTTAATGGAACTGCTGGGGACCTTATTTATAAACTTAATAGAGGCCCCTGATCTGTGAAACAGATGTACTGCTTTTTACTTTCTATACCAACACACCAAATAGTTGACCTATGAGTACTTCTCCTCTCCCTCTCCCTCTCCCCTCCCCTCTCTCCAAGAAGCAATGTGAGAACCAGACACAAAGTTTAAGGCATATGAATATAATTTGCATTGTGAACAATAAAACACACTGAGAACATTGAAGAATTGTATTAACAACTTTCTCAGATTGCTGTTTTTAAAACTTAACCTGTAATAAACTAATCTATACTAAAGGTCACCAAAGGCTATCACAATCCTATACTTGACTACTCTCCCCCCCCCCCAAAAAAAAGCATTAAAATAGCATCAGAAGAATTTCAGGATTTTCAGTGACTTTGCTTTAAAATTCAGTGACAAAAAGAAAGTGGAAAAAAACAAAACAAGAGAAAACAAAATCTCCTGTATTTAAAACAGAAAAACAGGACTTATGCTCAGTGGGCATCTGAAATCATGAAGGTCAGCACTAGACCACAAGGTCAAATGAGGCACACGTGCACATCTGTGAGCACATTTGAATATGAGAAAAATCAGCTCATCTGTATGTCACCTTGTGTCCCTGCCTGACAGGGCATGCTCCTTAAAGGTCTGTATGGAAGATGCTTCTGCTTTCATTGGTACAGCATGGTGGGTGTGGTTGTGAGGTCCACGAAAGCTTGTGATCTACAGTAGAGACATTTGTGTTTGGAAGACAATAGGAAGGATAGAATTATAAATGTAAGATTCCTGGTCTTCTCGATTCTATGCCAGGAACACAAAACAGGGAAAACACTGGAGACTCATGGTTTCTTGTGATGGTATGGACCGCCAGTGACTTTAAGATTTCCTATTAGGTACTACTTTTAAGGCACTAACCACTTTCTAGAGGATCAAGAGCCCAAGTCTATAGATCAGATGAACTGATACTTTCTTTCCAGAAGATCCTTGGGAAGTGATGGCTGTGAGAACAGTACAGGCAAAGGGTCGAGGTCTTAGGAAAATCATGAGTGGTGGTTCATAATATAGACACTTTCGTAGGGTTTTTGGTTCCTTGATTGAACAAGGAGCACTAGTACCTAATAATTGTGTGTGTTGGAGGGGGTATTCTATGTACACATATGGTATGATTTTGTTGCTTCTGTGGAGGCTAGAGGAAGAGAGTGCCTTATTTCTCTGTCTTTTTTCCATAAGAACTAGGGCCATCCCACCACTTTGGGATGGTCAGCAACTCTTACTGATTCCCCTGTTTGCACCTCTGTTAGCCTTCGACTGGAAGCTTTCCATGGAGGTCTCTGGCCTAGCCAGGCGAGGGTTCAGGTAAAGGGGAGAGAACTGGAGCAGAGAGAGGGGATGGCCCGCTACTCCTGCAGCTGCTGCAGCTTCTCCACCTCCATCTCTACCACCTCTTCAGTTGCTCCATGAGGACAAATGGGCTTAGTCAGCAGGAGGCTGGCTAGCAAGCAAGGGGTGCAGGGGAGCTTCTGGCAACGATTTCGGGAAAGCATATCTCTTCCCCCAAACAGCAGTAATACAGCTCTTATGACAGAAGCTCAAGAACCCAGAGGCCCTTCAACAGAGGAATGGATACAGAAAATGTGGTACATCTATACAATGGAGTACTACTCAGCTATTAAAAACAATGACATCATGAAATTCATAGGCAAATGGATGGAACTAGAAAATATCATCCTGAGCGAGGTAACCCAATCGCAAAAAAACGCACATGGTATGCATTCACTGATAAGTTGATATTAGCCCAAAAGCTCGAATTACACAGACCACATGAAGCTCAAGAAGAAGGATAACCAAAGTATGGATGATTCAGTCCTTCTTAAAAGGGTGAACAAAAATATTTATAGGAGGGGATATGGAGGCAAAGTTTGGAGACTTAAGGAACAGCCATTCAGAACCTGGGCCACATGTGGTGGATATATATACAGCCACAAACACTAGACAATATCAATGAAACTAAGAAGTAAATGCTGACAGGAGCCTGATATAGCTGTCTCCTGAATTGCTCAGCCAGAGCATGACAAATACAGAGCAAATGCTTGCAGTCAACCACTGAAACGGGGTCCCCACTGGAGTAGTAAAGAAAGGATTGGAGGAGCTGAAGGAGCTTGCATCCTCATAAGAACAACAAAGTCAACCAACCAGAGCTCCCAGGGACTAAACCACTACCCAAAGACTACACATGAACAGATCCACGGCTCCAGCTGCATAAGTAGCATAGAATAGCCTTGTTGGGCACCAGTAGGAGGAGGAGCCCTTGGTTCATGGCTGGACACTGCAGTGTAGGGAAATGTCAGGGAGGAAGAAGAAGGGGAGGTAGGGGGCTTATGGCTGGGATACCCAAAAAGAGAATAACATTTGAAATGTAAATAAAAATTATTCAATAAAAGAAAAAGAAGCTGTTAGACAAGAGAGTAGTTCTTGCATAACTTTAATACTTCTGGATAGGATTCTTATACACAGTTTTGGGGTTGGTCAGGGTCTGACAGCAAGTACTTCCTATTGGCTTGTTCTGAGAGCTTGGAAATACCTTATCTACATCTGGGAGGGGAAGGTCCTGCTTCTACCTGACTGATGGACACAAGCCTCTTTACAGGGGAAAAGGGGGCGGGATGTAGCTATGTGACTGGGTCCTGGCATCCTGGGAGTTTAGGAAAAGCCTACTGTCCCTTAGCATCACCAGGTTTCAACATTATCTTGACCAGGATACCTTTCACAGCCCACTGCCCTACACACCTCCACAGTTCTGAATCCATGTGAACTCCTCCCATATCTGTGACTGGATATTTACAGGGCCATGTTATACACAGTGCAGTGTGGCAGTGAAGGCATGATAGTGAGATCGGCTGCTTCCCAAGTCTGATTGTTCATGTCATGTCACTTTCTGACCAAGGCTCTATCCAAGGAACCACACTACATGTGCATGTCATGCTTCCTAGGGGCTCCCTTCTCTGTGATTATTTATTGTTGGTCTCTTTTAATAAAATGATTTCTCATTAAGTGAAGACAGAATCTTACAAACTTTAAGGAGTCTTTGAATAAATAAGATTGAATCAGGGGTTGGAGAGATGGCTCAGTAGTTAAGAGCACTGACTGCTCTTCCAGAGGTCCTGAGTTCAATTCCCAGCAACCACATGGTGGCTCACAACCATCTGTAGTGGGATCTGATGCCCTCTTCTGGTGTGTCTGAAGAGAGTGACAGTGTACTTATATATAAAATAAATAAATAAATCTTTAAAAAAGATTGAATCAAATTAAACTGTAGCTGTGTGTGACTTAGAGGATAACATGTATATGGAAGAAGAATGTATCATAAATGTCACTTTTTTGAAAAGTCTGACAGGTAAACCAATATCATTGATAAGACACACAAAGTTGACCATCCATGTGGTTTACAAATCATGGTCTGATCTTGAGTGTGTGCTTGGTAGTATCTTTAAGTGTTCTTTGATAGTTCTCATTTTAAATCATCTGAAGAGCCCACAGGAGAATCCAATTTTGGAACACAACTAGTCAATTGTGGTTTCCCTTACTATATCTCCCGCAAAGTGCTCACATGTCCACACAAATTCAGATATATATGTTTTACATGCAAAATGCACAAGCACAAATATATATATATATATATATATATTGTATATACACACACCTATATACACATCTACACATATACATGCACACACTCATATGAACACACATATGTTAGAGTCGTATGCTGTGGATGCATGGATCCTTAGCCACTGGGAAAAATATATTTATATTTCAAAGTGAAAAGAAAATCACTTTTTACAGGGATATTGTTTTGACCTCTAACACTTCTTTCACATCTACAAGATTACTATGCAATTCTGAAATCAGTAAAGAAACACATTAATAAATAAACCATGTTTTCCTGAAGCAGAGGTTAGTATTCTCAGCTAATGTCTCTGGATATTCTGTTTGGCTATGCTACTGTTTTATGATGGCTGGATCTCTGAGCCTTTCGTTATGCCTCATAATTCAGGAAACATAAAAATATGACAAGATGGCTTTTACACAAAATATTCCTATACAATTATCTGTCATTGCATGGTGGAGATCAAAATGTTAACTTCTATGAGTATAAGGAAATACCTTATAAAATGTTCTTTCAGACACTATTTATGCTGTTATCAGATAACAAATTTCTCCTTTATTTCTAAATAGTTGCTATCATCATAAAGCACCAAACTGAGATTTTCTATCCCTTCAACAAAAGCAAAACCTATGGCATAGTAAAAATACATTAGTCTATTTTGGGGAGTAAATGTATCATTTGAATGTTAAAGTCATAAAATATTGGAATGATAACAGTCAAAACAATCTTTAAAGGGTGTAAACTTTAAGAAGGTACCCAGAACCAGTGACAGAAATATTTTGGTTGTCCTTTCACATCATGATCTATGACAGCTAACAGGTACTGGATAGGAAATATGGATCAGATCAAGAAGAATGGAGAAAGAAACAGTATGCGGGTGTGCAAGAGAAAGACAAGAGTCCTTCTATCCAGAAGGATAGAACCATAACCAAGATGTCAGAATAGAACAGCATCTCAGTTTTAGGTAAAGAGTTTAGTACTCATAGCAGTCAGAAGTTACAAGTTTTTGGCTAAATATAAGCACATGTTCTCATTGATGTCACTACTTTATCCAAAGGATAGAAAACAAGTTATATATGTCATTCCACTGTCACCTGAGTATGAATCAAGACACACTTGCCTTAGGTGAAGAATATTAGTTTAATAAAATGTCTATTAATATTACTAATAAAATTTAAATATAAAAATGGAAAAAATTATGAATATTTAGGACTAAATTGTGTTCAGTCCTCTAAAATTAAGTATGTACTGTACATTTATGTCTCAAGTACGTGCTTCTTGAGATGATCTCTTTTTTAAAAAAAGAAATGACATTAACTGCAGTTCTCTGAGGAAAAGCTTATTTATAAAACAATTTATTTATTACATTCTGACATTTGACCTCACAGGCTTTTTAAAGATATTTTGTTCCTAATATGAGATGTAGACATTAAAATTCCTTTTCTAAGACATCACAGAGTATTTCTGAGCCTTAACAACGTATTTGAGCTAATAACGAACGAGCAATCTTCAGTTATTTATTACAATTATATGTATTTATTACACTTTTCTACATGTGAAACCCATCATTTTCATTGCATCCCTTTCACATTTGAGATTTGTTAGAATAGTTCTATTAACATGCAAGCAGTGAAAATACAAATATTTAAATTTAGAAAGAATATACATGATCTTGATAACGAGGATTAGCCACAAAAGTGAGTCCCAAATGCTTATCGGTCATATTGACTTTCCCTAGCGCATATTCAAGTCTTGTAGTTTAAAAAGAAAGCTGTTTGGGAACAGATTTTGAAGGAATTATGTAAGATGATAAAGCATTTGAATGGTACAATAGATGTAAAAAAATCAGTTTAAAAGAAACGTTTGTTTTTTATATTAAATGTTTATTTGAAATCAAATTATTTTGTACATAAAGTTCCATGTTATAAAGCTGGAAAAAGCAAGCTGTATGTGTGCCAGTCTGAACACACATGTAAGCATGCTTTTGGGGGGCATGCCCTTTCTTTAGACAATGGTTCTATTTCTTCTGTTCTTCCTGGGATACACTTACCAACCAATAGCTTTGCCTGCAATGTTTGTCTTAGCAAGGTTCTTCACAGGACTTCCTCTGACCTACTGGACCCATCAGGGCAGAAGTACCTATTAACATTCACTGTCACCCAGAGCCAGTAAGTGATTCCCTACACAGGAAGCAACAGCCCTCCCCCTGAGCAGGGACAGACTATGTTGTGTGACTTAACACTCAGTACTCCTAGTAGGACTTGTATGAAGATAGGCTTGACAGAACATCGGTTTTCCTTTGCATCTCCCATACTAGTCTTTTCCTAGAGCACTTCTGCCTGTGTGCTATCTTCTAAACATCCAAATCTAATAGCCACAAGCATTTAAAGCTCTCCAAAGAAAAGGAGTAAAATCACTTACAAACATCACTTAAAGTTCTATAGATAACGGACTATGGACAATAACAGTAGCATGATTTTTAAATTAAAAGGAAAAGAATTTAAAAGATGCTCAATTGATAAAGCCATCAAGATGACTCAGAGGGTAAAGATGCTTGAAGAAGCCTGAAGACTCAATCCCCACAATCTGCATGGTAGGAGAAAACTTCACCAGGTTAATCTCTGAGCACAACATATGTGTGTGTGTGTGTACTTCAACATGCATATGTATACAAATGCACACACAGACACTCTAAATAAATAAATAAATAAACAACAAATAAATAAATGTATAAATACATTAAAATATAAAACACCAGTTGGTGGTAATTTTAGGGCTTCCTCTCTTGAGTTATAAAAATAGGCAATAGTCTAACCACACCTAGCCTTGTGTTTAGTGTCATTCAAGTTATAGAAGTTCCCTCAGTTTGTAGTAATTTTGCCTTCCAGGTTTGTATTTCATGATCTCGTCTTATGAGCAATTCATAGTGATAGAAGACAATGTGTAGAATATCGATAATAGTAGAATTAAATGAGATCACTGTAATTTGAGGAAAGACAAAATAAATGTTTAAGCATTATTATAAAACAACAAGTGTTGCCCTGTGCCCTGAATATGTGCGTTGGCAGATTATATTTCCTGATCTGTCAGAGCAAGCTATCAATATTAAAAGAAAAGAATGCCTCGGCAAATTGTCCACATGATGTAGATCTCATTGAAATGTAGTAAAATAGTGGCTGGGTAGCTGTTTCACAGGTGAAGTACTCAAAGTGCCTACCACATAAAAAGATGTGAGTTCAACCCCAAGCACCAATGTAAAACAGTGAAGTACAATAGCCCACACTCTGATCCCATAAGTCAGCTAGGACGTTCACACCAGAGAATCCAACTGAACTGGAGATCTCCAAGTTCAGTGAGACAAAACAAGGTTTCTCAAGAGCAAACAAGCAACCAAACAGACTGAAGCAGAGATCAATCAACAGAGGCTCTCAGTCTCTTACTCCTTCCACATGCATACACACATGCATACACACATGCATACACACATGGCTGCTTACACACATTTGTTTGTAAAGAAAGAAAAAATATTGTAAAAGTTTGTTCACCTCTCTATAGGCATTTGCCAGCAGCAAGAAAAATGAGTTTTCTAGCCCTGGGGGATTAAACATATTTTAGATGTGATTAAAAATAAGACAATCTAGTGAGAAATGACTGTTCTTACTGTAAAATAATGGCTTCTCCCCATCTCCCTTGCTGCTTAAGGACAACAGGAGTGAGGAGGGGGTTTTCTTCTCAGCCTTGTGAACTGATAGAACCAAACATCTCACTGGACATAATTAGAGGATACAGCAGGACAGTATACTTCTTCTGGGTAAAACTGAATCGAAATGAGTAAGTTGTCCTAGATTCATGCAAAGCCAAGCTTTTCTGGACACTTGAATTATACTCTAGTCCCACTTCTCGAATCAGGAAACTAAGGTCCAGGTGCAGGTAAATAAATCAAAGGTGTTAGCTCAAGGGCATCTATGTTCTTGCTGTCTTCTCAGGGTTGAGATCCTGGTCTTCAAAATAGAAAACCCTTCAAAGAAGAAAGTATTCTTCCAGATAAACAGTAAGACCATTTTGACAACCATTTAAGCTATTTTATCTAGACTTCATAGTCTGATCATATTCTTTTATGGTTTGTTTTTTCTTCATAAGATCACCAAAGAGGAGGAAACAATAGGCTGTGTGCTTCAAAGAGCGTGTACCAACAACCGTAAAAGACAGGTAAGGAAAAACAATCCATGGCAGATTGTTGGAAAGCAATCGGCTGCATTTTATTTTTTTTAATTTTTTTTAACTTTATTAACTTGAGTATTTATTATTTACATTTCGATTGTTATTCCCCTTCCCAGTTTCTGGGCCAACATCCCCCTAGCCCCTCCCCGTCCCCTTCTAAAGCCAAGTTTTAGATCAGCTGCGAACGGCCAGATAAATAGTTCAGAGCTTAGTCTTTTTCCCCTGTATCTGCTCACAATTGCTTGTAACTCCAGCTCCAAGGGATCTGAGGCTGGCTGTCTTCTGGTCTCTAGAGTCCCTGCAAAACACACACACACACACACACACACACACACACACACACACATACACACACATGCACGCACGCGAACGCGCCCACACACACACACACACACACACACTTAAACATTTAGAAAGGTGACTTCCTTTCACAATGTTTATTTTGGAGTAGGGGGCTTGCATTTCAGTTCAACATCACATGGAAAAGAGTCTGGGAAGTATTATTCTTAACAGGACCACATGGTGACTATTTTAGGCTTACTAGAGCAAAAAGAGTAATGAAGACCCGTTATATTGTCATAACCTCAGTATCTTAGGGCTGTGCAGCCATAGATACAACCAGTCACAGAGCAAAAACATGCAGAAAGAAATTGCGGAAATTGCATCTGTTCTGGATATGAACAGATGTTTCTCTTTCTGTCCCCTAAATGACATTGAATACAACTATTTAAACAGAATATACACTATATTAGGACCATAATTAAACATAATCTTGAGAGGACTTTAAGCACAGAAGAATATGAGTAGACAATACTACATTATTTATACAAAACTTGAACACAAATGAATTTGAGTGTGGAGAGCACCAGAACTTATTTTCAGTAGGTCATAGTGTGTGTATGTGTGTTTGTGCGACTTACATACATATGTATATAGACATTTAATGTAGCAAAGTTACAAGCATGTGATGAACCTGCAGGCCACACCAAAAGAAACAATAAGTTAGGAGTGCAATGAGATATACAGCTTACCCATGCCTACCTAATACAGGACAGATGAAATTAGACAGAAGACCGAGGAAGGCTAACCCTTACAGAAAACACTAAAATCAAGTGCAGATCGGGGTTTGTGTCTGTTTGAGAGGAGCTGGGTTTATTTCATTTTAATGTCAGAATTTTTAGGGTAATGTTCTATATCTTTGGCGTATTCTTTCCATAAATACACACTTTCCCACAAGAGTATTCTGTTTCAACACTGCCAATGTCCTCTTCTTTTAGGGAAGCCGAGAAGTGGGAAGTGGCCAAGTTGAATAAGTAGAGTATGTGATGAAAGTTTTCTTAAAGATGCCAGAGATTTTCTTTCTCAAAATAAGGGGACTTGGAAAGTTGATGTGTGATGGGTTCATTTTCAACTTTACAAGCGTATGTATATCTGGGAAGAGGGATTAATTGATCAAATACTTCCATAAGATTGGCTTATTGGCAAGTTTAAGGGATGCTGTCTTGATTAATGAATAATGTTGGAAGGTTTAATTATTCTGGATAGTGCTGTGCCTGGGCTGAAGTTCTGGGTTGTATAAGAAAGACCGCTGAGCAAGTCACGAGTGGCAAACCAGCAGGAACCATTCCTCCACAGCTCCTGTTTCAGTCCCTGCCTACAGGTACTTGAGTTCTTGACCTCATCACTCTCATCAATGGACTGTTACCTGGGTGTGTAAGAAGAAGTAAGCCCTTTCCTTTGCAAACCGTCTTTGGTCATGGTGTTTTACTGCAGAGATAGAAACCCTAACTAAACCAAGACACTTCCCACATTATTTTAAATCTGGCCCTATTTCAATATGAGATATGATGTACCAAATCATTCCAGCAATCCTGCAGTCAAACTGAATGTGAGACAGAGGCATGACAACAAGGCAAGATGGCTTATTGGAAATGGCACTTGCCAGCACACTTGATGATGGGAGCTGATCACCAGAACTCATAGGGTAGAAGGGGAGAACCTATTCCTGTGAGTTATCCACTAATATGCATGAAAGAATAAATAAATACATATAATAAATAGAAGAATAAATATTATGTTAATTAGTTATAACAAAATGTTTAAAATAGGATAGTGTAAGAAGACTAAGATATGATTTAGCTGTGGGCCTGCTCCTTTACCTAGATCATAAAGGTTTCCTAACTTTCAAAGACTTCTGACTTTTGTCTATTTTTTAATTTCCAAAGATATGTAGGTCTTTTTCCTATCCTGGCCATACTTTGTCATCATAGATTTAGCTTAGTTTTACTATTAACTTAAACAATATGGTGTTAGGAACTATTCAAATATTTTAATTTCTACTTCTTAAACTTGAGTGTACATCAATGATATGAAAAGTGTGAGTATACCTCAAAGCATGATTTATAGACCCATAGTGACAGGAAGTATCGATCTCTTGTAAACTAGCATGTCAGGGTAGGCTTGCTGACTCACTTGATCTACTCATGGAGACATGGAGACGCTGTTCTGAATAGGTTTCTTGTCTTTGGCATATATATATGTATATATATGTATATATATATATATGTATATATATATATATATATATATATATATATATATATATATTCCTAGCCAATCTGCTTGTCCATATTCTCTTAGTGTCAAAACTGCATGGTAGTCAGTGTTAAGTCGTAACTATGATAAACTAGGTGATTGCATCTGTCCTAACTTCACATTATCTGTGTAAATACCAAAAAAGAAAATGTGCTTTGAGGGACATGCTAAGAATAGAGCATACTCAAGTACAAACATGCCTTCTCCTCCACACCTAGAGAATATCTCCAATGTACTATGAAGGTACTCTGTGATTGGCACTCTGTAAACATGAAACATGATTTCAGGATGTAACAGCATAAGCAGATTAACCAGATAGGATGTGCAAGCTTATCTACGGCTACAAATCTGAAAATGCAAATACAGTGAGGGACTTGAGAAGATAGGCCACCATTTCAGGGAACACAGTCTTAAGTTCTAGCAATTATAAAATGTCACCTTGGATTTTGAGGTGATGTGCATTTCAGTTCTAGCCTTAAATCCCTTCTTTGTAGACGACATATGCATTCCTTGTTATTTGTGCTTTACAGTTATTTTCCTTCAGACTGACTTAAACATCAGGTAAAAGTCCCCCACCCTTATGTCCTGTGCCAGTGAACTGTAAGTTTATAAATCATGTAGAGTTGAGCCCTTGGATTTCTACAAACATTTCCAAAATACAGCTATCAACCTGTCACTGGTGGGGAGCAAGTTAGTCCTTGGTATCTGGCAAGTGTTAAAAAAATGCTTGTTGAAATAGTTTTACTACCAATGTATCTCATGGGAGGAACGTGGGTTAATAAGCAAAATCTTTATTGGCAGGGCATTTCTGAGATATTCCACTACATACTCCCTAGGTTTATATTATGTTGGAGATGTCTAATATGGTTTTAAAATCCATTATTCAGGAATGAAGGGAGAAAAGTCTCCATCTTTTATGTGCCAGGCTGTGAAAGAAAGTGATCATTGAACAAAATACAAGCAGCCTTTGTCTGGGGTAAGTTTCACATAAAAATCTAGATGCCGGAATTTGAAATTGCTTTGGGACAGGGCCAGACACCTCCAAGCCATGGGTGACAGGACACAATAAAGAAGGCGTGTACTGGGAGAGCTCAGTTAGCTCCATGTCTGTTTCTTAAACGGAACGCTATCTACAGCCAACCACAGTGCATGACCATCCCTTTATCTCCAATCAATTTAAAACATTATTTATATATACTGAATGGAAAAGGATGCTAGGTTCAATATGACTTAAATTGCACTTCATGCATACTATTTAGTTTGGAAAATCAAACATAACAGCCAACCAAACTGAACTGAAACCCCTCTAATATCAATATATTACAACATAAAAATTAATAATTTTTACAGATTATTTCGGACATATTGAACACCTGATTTGTTCATTTATTTGTTTATTAGTTCATTCAAGTATTTCATTGTCCCCAAAGTTTCAATGTGTTTTAATTGAGATTGTGTCAAATACCTTGATAGCTGAGAAAATTGGTATTTTAAGATATTTGACTTTTACAATTTGAAAAAGTGAAGTGTGGTTCCTAAAAAGCGGTCTCCACTTAATCTAAGTAAACTTTTTAGTCTTTTACTATGTGACTCTTTCACACTTTTTGTAACCACCCATAAATATCTCATAACTTTAGTGTTACTCTTTTTTAATAATAATAATAATAATAATAATAATAATAATAATAATAATTGTTATTATTATTTAATCTTTTTTCACAGTCCAGACACCGTCCCCTCCAGGTCTGCTGGTATGCCCTCTAACTGCTTCCTACCAACTGCCCCCGCCCCCTTGTCCCCATATCCAAGAGGATATCCGCACATCCCCAACCCACCCCACCAGACTTCCCAACTCCCTAAGTCTCTAAGGCCTCAAGGCTCTAGAGGGTTAGGCACATTTTCTCTCTTAGGCTAGTCCAGGCAGTCCTGTATATGTGTCTAGGGCTTTGGACTTGCCTGCTTACTGCCTGGTTGGAGGTTCAGTGTCTGAGAGATCTTGGGGGTCTAGCTTAGTTGCAACTGCTGGTCCTCCCATGGGGTCACCCTCCTCTGCAGATTCTTCCAGCCTTTCTCAATTCAACCACAGGGGTCCCTGACTTCTGTCCACTGGTTGGGTGTAAGTATCTACCTCTGATTCTTTCAGCTGCCTTTTGGGCCTCTTGGAGAGCAGCCATGCCAGAGTCCTGTCTGTCAGCACACTGTAGCACCAGTAACAGCATCAGACTTTGGAACATCCCCCTAATTTGGAGCCTTAATTTCTGCCCTTCACTGAACCTCCCCTTCCCTAGTCTCCTCTCCTCTCTGTCCCTACAGTTCTTTTAGATAGGAACAACTCTGGGCCAGAGTTTTTGACTGTGTGATGGCCCATCCCTCACTTGATGCCCTGTTTCTCTACTGGAGATGGACTCTACAATTTCCCTTTTCCCACTGTAGGGCATTTCATTTAAGGTTCCTCTCTTTGAGCCCTGACAGTCTCTCACCTCTCAGGTCCCTGGTACATTCTAGAGGGTCCTCCCATCTCCTACCTTCCAAGTTTGCCTGTTTCCATTCTTTCTCCTGGCCCTCATAGCTTCACTCCCCCAATACATGGTCATATTTTCCTCTTTCCTCCCTGTCCCTTCTCCCACCCAGCTCCCACCCAGGTCATTTTTGGTAACCAGTATTATTTTTTGCCCACTAAAAGAGTTTTAAGAGTGAAAACCTTTGAGAGGTTTTGTCAACATGATGGTTCTTTCCTCGTAATTGGGTTCATGTAATTGTTTAAAAACAGGATAAATTAAAAGGATGTAAATTCCTTCTCACTCTCTCATTCCCCTTCCCTCCCCCCTCCTCCCCTCCTCTCTCCCTTTACCTTTCCCTCTTTTCTTCCCTATCTCCCATCTCCTTCATCCTTTCCTTCCCCTTCTCTTCCCCCTTCTTTATTCCCTCCTTCCCTCCCTCCCTGCCTCTACTTCCCTCTTTCTGTCCTTCCATTTTCCATAGCAACATGCAGGAAAGAAGCCCTGACCATGGAATATCCTGACACTTGATAGAGGATATTGGATTTCTTTTCCTCCCAACCTCCGAGTGAAGAGGTTAGTGGACAGACAGCCTGTGATGCACTGTCACAGCATTGCAAATCAGACTAAGATACTCTAGCTTTATTTCATACAGCTGCAGAGTACACCCTGTTTCTCTTCTGAATTTCCACCTAACTCATGGACTATTCAGAAGAGTGCTTCAAGTATTTTCCCAATCTTTAAGTAATTGTTTTTTTACTGATTGATGTTATTTTAATTTCATTGCATTCAGGAAATAATATTCTAAGTTCACAGGATCAAATTATTCTTGTGTGCATGCAAGTTAATTGATGCTTGAAAATTCACTGGGACATGTTTAGGGCCTGTAGTGTACCCTATTTTGGTCAAGTCTGAATGTGTGTTTGAGAATAACAGTTTCTCTAAAAATAATTCTCAATTAATTTAATCAAGATGGACCATTAGTTTGCTAAGTACATTAACACTTCAAAGTAATGAACGCCCCGACTCTCTGCTACAGAGGAGTGATCCTCAATCTGTCTCAAAATTGAAATGATTCATTTCTCTCCTGCTGCTTTGCTCAAAGGCAAGTACCCTTGGGAAACAATATCACAGTCTTTGAGATTTAGATTTTAAAAATGATAGATAGAAATAGAAAGACAGAGAAAGAGAAAGTAGGGCGAGAATTCAAAAGTGGTAGAAAACATGCACACTTGATGATTTACTCTATGGAAAGAATGCCATCTTTCTCTATGGGATTTAAATACAGATGCCTGACAAATACAGATGCGGATGCTTGCAGCCAACCATTGGACTGAGCGCAGGGACCCCAAAAGGAGGAGTTAGGGAAAGGACTGAAGGGGACTGACTCCAGCTGCATATGTAGCAGAGGATACCCTTATCTGACATCAATGGGAGGAGAGGCCCTTGGTCCTGGGAAGACTTGATGCTCCAGTGTAGGGGAATACCAGGTCAGTGAGGTGGGAGTGGGTGGGTGGGTGGGTGGGTGGGAGGGGGAGCATCCTCACAGAAGCAGGGGGAGGGGGAATGACATAGAGGGTTTGCGGAGGGAAAACTGGGAAAGGGATTAACATTTGAGGTGTAAATAAATAAAATATCTAATAAAAATATTACCATTCTTCCTGCAGTCTAAAATAGGTGTCTTCACTTTTTTTATATTTAAAAATATTACTCAAAAAATCAATAAGGTATACACGACACTGCTCGATAGTATACAAATTGCAATACATAATATAGAATATATAGTATAAATATGCACACTATAGAGTAATAAGGTTACAGCTACATGTAAGTATATAGCTATCTATTACATAGTTAATCATTTATTTTCTACATCAGTGAAAATATAACAGAAAACATCCATTTTTTATATTCCTAATAATGAGTTCAAGATGTGTTAACCACACATTACAGAACTGTTACAACTTCACGATTGTCAGTGGGACAGCAGGCATCCACATTCAAAGTATGTTTTCTTTCAAGAACCCTCCAAATGCTGAGATCCTCTCCACCCTTCATGAACCTCACCAAAGAATGAGTCAGTTTGGGTGGGGAGTGGACACAGCACTCTCTGTGAGCCCACCAATGTGTTCTTGGCAATCACTTAAATCTACTGGCACAGGAGATCATCACTTTACATTTCTTGCCACATCAGAATGGGTCTCGCTGAAAATATTGTGCAGATGCAATCAAATCTTGGAAATGTATAAAATACAGCATTGATGTTATTGTTTTAAAGAGATTTCCATGGATAGTGGAAATTTATCAGTAATGAGCATCTTCTTGGAAACCAGAAGTATCCTTTACCCAAACATTCACATTCTAAGATAATTAATCATTTTTTAAGTCCTGTCAAACCAACTTATTACACATAAGGAGAAGAGTCACTTTTCTGGATCTGCTGGATAAAAAGAGAATTACAACATGGCCCTTCACTGACTTTTCTCACTCTTTGGTTTAATTTGAAATAATGTCAGTGACTAGCCCTGCTTCTTCCCATGTCAGTGACTAGGCCTGCCTTCTCCCATGACAATAAATGATGAAACTAAGACAGGAACAGACTTTTTATACTCCCTTAATTCACATGTGGAAAGTTGATGAAACCAATTGTATCTATGTTGATAAATTGGCTAACAATGATATTTCAGGTTGTTGTCTTGAAAGAGCTTTCACGGGTTTCTGTAAAACTTGTTAAATATTTAAATTGCATCCATTAATGGCTTCTGGAGCCTTGAATGAAATCAAAGAAAATTAACAATTATTTGTATGACTATTTTAGGTATCAGATAATAATTTTTGTTTCTAATATAGATCAACATGTACAAAGATTAAGAGTCATGTGGTAACGTATGAGATTTTCATATCAATACTGATATGTTATGGAGATCAGAGCTAGAGAAGTAGCTGTTTTGGTGGGGTCAGCAAAACATAAATCCCAGGTAAGATGGCACATATATCATAGTCCATATTTTCATCTTTCTCCCCTCTGTTGCTTCTGGCTTTTCTCAAAGGGAAGTAGCTCTCCTTTAAGAGACTGAATGGAGGAAAACAGGTTTCGGGGAGACACTATGCACCGTGTCAGCATTGTTACAGCCCAGCTGCTCAACAAGTTGTAAATTAGACATCCATCCTCACTCTCATCATAATGAAGTAAATACATGATTACAATAATTTAAACATTTTAAAACATCTGCATTTTAAATATGTGTGTGTGTGTGTATGATGCATGCGACATATGCTTTATCCACTGAACCATCTTGCCAGTCTCCAGACAGCTGTGATTTTATCATGAAACTCTATTTCCCCATCAACCAGACACCGTAACCAAGTTGAAAGCAAGAGTAAGTTATTTCCCTTCTATAAGGGGAGTTAGTTATCAGAAGTGAACTTATTTCACATGTTTAAGAGTGAAACATCAAATTTTACAGTCAGGAACTTCTAAGGACTTTAAAATGCAAATGTCTCTAAGTATAAGACCAAGAAACTTAAGAAGTTGTAGTGAAGCCACTGACTTTCCTGAGCATGGAGGGGCAGCAGTGGCATTGAAATGCTGGCCTCTTGGGCCACATATCCCCCGGCTACTCCTCTAGCTTATTCATTATGTAAAAGAGAAGCATTCCTGTGGTTTTCCAGTAATGTCTTAGTTGAATTGATCCACGATGGGCCATATTTCTTTATCCATTATCCATTCACTCTGTACAGGATTCCAATGGGCTGGCCTGCAGAGCGCAAGCAACTCAGACCAATGGGACTTATAAAAGTGGCTGCTCTTAATGGCCACTTCCAAGAGAGCTTCAGACCATTAAAATCCACCTATTGTGTTTTACTGGGCACATGGCCAGGCAATTCAAATGTGAGTGTAGCGTCAGAAGCCAGGGACAAAGTAATGCATTAAACCATTTACCTTCTTTCTCGTTTTGATCCAATCTAAAGTTTATAGACAAATTGTAAAGAAACCACTAATTAGAAAATAAATTTCAGGGTCAACCTTTTGTGCATGATAATTTACTAGTCTGGGGTGTACTCAGGAAAAGCCATTTTTATAGTTTTACAACTAGGTGTGTGTGTGTGTGTGTGTGTGTGTGTGTCTGTGTGTCTGTGTGTCTGTGTGTGTCTGTGTCTGTGTGTCTGTGTGTGCATAGAATGTGACTGAACAGTGTTATATCAGCAAATAGCAGATCAAATATAGTGTAAGTCTTTCTATGGCCCTGGCAGACAGAGAATAAGGAATCGATACATGTGACTGCTGTGTTTTGTGTTTACATGGACAGTCGATTTGGGGAAAATCTCTTAAGCTTATTGTGATTATTGAGAGCTTTGTCAATCCACTCTCATGTAACCTTCACCACACTTCTTGTGCAGAATGCTATCTTGCAACTGTATGAAAGCTGAGATCCACCCACAGAAAGCTGAATAGGGACGATATCGCCTTTCATTCGGGTGGTCTTACAACCCTTGCTATTACACATGATCATGGTCCAGGCATTGTCAGCCCAGTGATGAATGAACTAAAGTACTAACTCGAAAGTTTCTTTTTTTTTAAATTTCAACAATAAGTACCTTAAATCCAATGGTAAAGGTAACTAAACTTATTTTACAGAACAGAATAGTAAACCCAGTTAGGGTCTGTGGATGATATATGTGGTATTATGCATTTTTCTTTCTTAAAAGATTCATTTATTTTATGTATATGAGTACTCTGTCACTGTCTTCATAGACACCAGAAGAGGGCATCAGATCCCATCACAGATGGTTGTGAGCCACCATGGGGTTGCTGGGAATTGAACTCAGGACCTCTGGAAGAGCAGTCAGTGCTCGTAACCACTGAGTCATCTCTCCAGCCTGCATTTTTCTTTTACGAAATTTTTAAAAGCTTTGAGCCATATTGGTTCCTCACATTTTCTCTACTCCCTATCCCTACCCCCATGATTTATCCTTGTCACCAATCCTAAACGTAGTGTAACCAGGTGGCTTTAGAATAAAACCACTGAAACCATAAACCAAAATTATTCTTTCCCCATGAAGTTTGTTTTCCTCAGGCGTTTTGTCACAGTAATAGGAAAAAAGTAGCAGAGATTAGAATAAATAAGGAATTGTTCTTTCTATTCTTACCATTAAAAAATCAATATGAGTAGATTGAAAACAGGGATCATCAAAGAATATATAGTTACAAACTAAGAAAATGTGTATATAGTTGCCATTTTCCTGAGAGTTAACAAATTAAAAAACCATGAGTTGTTTTCCTAAATGTTCATATACAGCTGCTATTTTATCTTTCTTTCCTTCTATTTGTCTATCTTTCTTTCTTTCTTTCTTTCTTTCTTTCTTTCTTTCTTTCTTTGCTTGCTTTCTTGATTGTTTTAAAAATTTATTCTTTTTATTAGGTTTAACCTAGGTCTTACATAGGCAAAGATGACCTCAACCTCACTGTGTAGCAAAAGCTGACCGTCCTGTCCTGCATCCCCCTGCCTCCACCTCCCATCTGGTAGTAATGACAGGCACTGTTAATCCTGTTTCGTGAGCTCTATCATCTGAGGTGCATCCTATGTCTGCCTTCAGAGAGTTTTGTTTATTCTTTCTGGGCCCGTTTGCTTTAAATCTATGACATCATAGATGAAGAACATGGTGGGCAGAAGAGTGGTAATGTATACTTTTTAATTTTCTAAATAATTATTGGATTTTATAATTCATTTTTTCATTGATTTAAATTCCTATTTTAAAGTATCTCATAGTCCCAAACTGGGTAAGTTTTAGACCACCCAAACCACATATCTACTCTAATATGAAACATTTTTTAAAATATTCCTAAATTAATTTATTTAAATAGCCAACAAAACTCACAGACTGGCCCTAAAATTAGCAGAAAACTAATTCCATGTTTTCAATAATTCCCAAATAGTAGTGTTCAGAATTATCATTAATCAAACTATCATTTGAATCAACATTTTTCCACCATTTTTTTTCATTTGTTCCAATGTTGAATCTGTAAGGATGCTTCTTTGGAATCACTTCTTGTCTTCCTTTGTGTAGTTGGGTTTTGTTTTAAAGGCACTGAAAGTTTTTCTGGGAGTCAAGTCATTTCACAATCACATTTCTCTAGCAACATACCTTTCGATTTTGACCTTTCATCACTTTTCCTTCAGTATTACCAAGTAGTTGAAAGAAAGAACTTAAGTTTCGAAAAAAACATATCTCATCTTCAGAAGGATTCTCATGCATCATGACAAGGAAAATAGAGCAGAATGCCTACACATGATGTTATGAGTATATGGTGTAAGAGCCTCATATCTATGCAGACCCAGAAGCAGGGGAAGCAGAAGTGCAGTCTGATACCTTGTAATGCCCACCCCTTTTAGTCCACTCCCACTACACCTACTGCCAATGACTCCACGACATTCAGCATACAGTTACTACACGAAGACTAAACATCAGATCATGAGATGTTAACACCATAGCATGGGACATGTGTTTACTTTGGATGTATAATGGGGTTTAGCAAGTGGAACTGGGTACTCCCACTTTTTCTAGCTGTTACTGATCATTGCCCTTCAACATGTATTTGAGATTTATCTGCTTGTATTTGATTAGTACTGAACTACATAGATAATAGTATAGTTATAAACCTCATCTATGTTATACAATGTGGGGAGTGCATTTTATATATATTTAAGTCTTTTCTAATTGACATGTCTTTGTATTATTTTAGGGGGATAGTCACTATATTGGGACTGAATTCATTGTGGAACTGAAATGACTTCAGACTTCCACTTTCAATGACTTCCTGCTGCAAATACTGACATTGCAGTGCATACAAAAACATCCAGGTTCTGAAGTGCTAAAGATTAATCACAAAGATTCAGGAATACTAAATAAGCATTCTCCTATGTGAGCAAAATCCCCAGAAATCTTACAGTTTCATTAAGACTCTGTGTATTCATTGTTTATAGAAGTGGGAATGGTTTAAATATTGGTATTACATTCTATCACTCTGACTTGATTTTGAATTTTCCAGGCACACAATTTTATTTTCTATACTTCTGTTTGATATTACACTTACAAACCTCTTAACTTTCCTTTTTATATTACTGTTGCTGCTCCTCTAACACAAAGGTCTCTTTCTTGCTGTTGAAAATTAAAAGATTGATTGCCCTTCCTTCTTGAAGATAAAACTTTTCACAAAACACTAATAACTTTATTTCCTTGTTTTTGGTCATTTGGTCTCTTCTTGTAACTGTTGGGAAGAATTTGCCAGTGTGGCTCTCTAGATTCAGTATTCTTTTCACAGAAAGGATTTTAGTGACAAAATCACTTTGGTAACTGTATAAAGGAAAATGTAATTTAGACTCCTTTTGCTAGAGTGGTAGCTTTTTATTTTAGAAGGATTTATTTTTTTTTCTTTATCATTTAGTTGTTAATCTGTCAATGCGAAGCATCAGTAGGCTTTTGTTATTGGTATTTTAACTTCTGTCAATTTCATACACACATATACACATATGTTCATACATATGTGTGTGTATGATGCATTGTGATCGTTTTCACCATTATTTATCCTCTCTTATCTGCCTTCCCCTTTTGCTGACTACTTTATTGCCATTTAAAGATATATAAATTCTGCTTTTTATTCCCAATATTGGTAACATAATTCTTTCTGTCATTACTTTTCTTATCTGATGATCACTTCTGAGATTCTTAGTATTCCACTCAAAATGAGGCATCTTTAGAGATGTTTGGAAGCAGTTACCCAGAGGATGAGGTCCGTTCTGACAATTAAACTCCGTTTTCTAGGTATATTAACTACTCCTATGTTGCTTCACATTTCTCTTCTTTTAAAAACTGATTACCCATAAGAAATTATTAACTATAAGATGGCTCAGCTGGAAATGGCACTTAAAACCAATCTTAATGCCCTGAGCTCAACCTCACCCTCCCTGGTGAAAGGGAAGAACTAACTTCTGAAAGTTGTCCTTTGACCTCTACACCTGTATATGGTACACACATATTCATAGGCACATGCCACAGCCACCAACCTCCCTCCTCATAAGCATAACATCTATACACACACATACACAGACAAACTCACATAAAAATAGTTAAATGAATATGTAAAAAGAGATATACATAAAAATGTTGCTCTTGGAATTAAATAGACTAACATATGTAAAAGATATGGAATGGTTCCTTCATGATTATTGCTCTCTAAAAGTAAAAAGAGGATAAACAACTAAGGACCTATAGACTATATAGGACTAAGGACTCCTATAGACTATATAGAAGACCCAGATCCTTCACACCTCAGTATTGATGAATTCTCAGCAAGATCATTTTTTTTATGTTTCTAACCTATTCTTCAGATATTTCTAACTTCACCTTAAGGAGTTATAAAGAGAATCAAAATTCACAAAAGCTGATACTAAATGTATTTTGGGGAAATTCTTGGAAGAAGCTTCTCATAGATATTCTGTTTGTAATGTGATCCAGATTCTTGGTGGGCCTCACAGATCCTTACTCTAGTAGTGCACTGTGGTAGAAGGAACATGTCCATATGTGCTGTCCTCTCCAATACCACTGTTTGTGTATGAACATGTCAAGAAAGAAAGTATATAGACAAAATATTACTTATGCTCATGAGTATAGATATCTACAAGCATGTCCACACATGTGTCCACACAGAGAAGCAAACACAACAGAGCAGTTAATCAACAGACAGAACTGTGTGGACTCTCAGAAGTGCCAGGCATTTTGACTTTTTAATATTATGTAACTTTTTCTCAATCTTGACCTTTTCCTCTCTAAAATATATGACATCAGCCTTCATTTATGACTAGTACACATGAGACACAGCTTCTGAGTTTTCTCTGTGCTTCTTATGTTCAGGCAGAGTCCATTCTTTGGCTGGGGTTTGGATAAATGTAGGAAGTAAGCCTGCTAAGCAAAGATCATGCGTTTGTAAATCCTTCAATCAGAGCAGCAGGATGTCTGTGGGAATGAAAGAAAGATCCTACAGTCACAGGTCGAACTGGAGTAAGTTTAGAGAGTTACATCTCTCATTAAACTGCTTTGATCATTGATCTGCTTGTTTTCTTGTGACTGCCAAATAGAATGGTTAATTTTCTGTGTCAATTACAGAGTTAGGGGTAGACCAGATAGCTGACAATGTGTTATTTCTGGCTAAATCTATGAGAATGGCTCCAGAGAAATGAGTGTTTGAATGAGTAGACTGGGTGTAGAAGTCTCAACATCACCAATATGGGTTCTCATTATCAAACCCACTAAAGATTGCGGAGAAGAATGGGAGAAAAAAAAGTGGACTTTCTTCTTGAACTGCTCTCTTCATCTCTATCTCTCTGTCAACAGATATTAATGCCCATAATAAACTGAATCCTTATATCAGTTCTCTGGATCTCCAGTTTACAGAGGTGAATCATAGAACTTACTGTACTCCAGACTCACTTGTTCAAAGTGGAGAACTCTGATAAAAATGCAATGCAATGGAAATGCATGCATAGATATTCAGTAGCAATTCTCTTGCAAAAGAAAAACTCATTTAAATTATGTGTTCTTTCTCTTCAGTCATGATTTTAATAAAATACAGAGTAAATGTGTGTAAAAACAGACTAGAGACCACAAAGAATAAACAAGAGTGTTACAAACACACACACACACACACACACACACACACACAGGGGGGGAAGAGAGAGAGAGACAGAGAGACAGAGAGAGACAGAGAGACAGAGAGACAGAGAGAGACAGAGAGAGACAGAGAGAGAGAGTGCTCTGCCATGGCAAGGCTGGAAGTTGATGGCCAATGTCTTCTTCAAACACTTTCTGATTTGCTTATCGAGGCACCGTCTTTCACTGAACTCACTCTGACACATATGCCTAGATCTCCAATTTCTGGGATTCCAAGTAGTTTTTCACACCTACCCAACTTGTATTTGGAGACTCTGAACTCCTTCACAAGTGACTTATCTACTCAGACATACCTTCCCCTGAAGCAACATTTAACATTCTACAATGTATTTGCATTGTAATATTGTAGAATAGTATCATAATTTTCAAAAATTACAACTAAGTATTACTTATTTTTCTAGCTGTGTGATGGTATCCTTAGTTTTCTTTAATGCTTTAATAAAAGCATTGTATTAACAGTGTAAATGTGACAATCGGGACCCCCCCAGTTCTCTTCTATTAAATTCATCGCTGAGTTCTTCAAATACATAATACAACTCTCTTCATTGTTATTTTTAAAGAATATTTTCACGAAAACATATCACTTCACTCAGCTTACATTTGCTTCATTAACTGCTTTCAAATAAGAAAACACATACTTCTTCAACTTCACGTTTTAATTTTTCATATGGCTAATACTGATACAACATTTATGAATGAAATACTAAGTAGGTCTAAGAAAGTAAGTAGAAAAGGATACAAAGTTTAGAAACCGTACTTCATATATTAATAACTCAATGAACTGTTTAGCATTAAACCCAAATGATAGATGTGTTGCTCCCCAAGTTCTTGGTCTTGCCTGCCATTCTCTAATGGATAATTCTTAAAGCTAATGTCCTTCACCATTCACTTAACTATACCTGGGGGTATGCACATGGGAGAGAGACAAAAATCCAGCTCGGACATATGCAAGAGCAGCAGTTGAAAATCCGATATATTTCAGTTGTTTTATGAAATTCTTACAACTTAGCACTTTAGGCTCCCTTTCGTCTGACTATGGAGTGATTTATCAGACCTTTTGAAATGTCACCTCAGCAGTGACAATGCTGGTCAGAGTAGTGGCATCATCTGCATCTGGTAAGTGGAACACTAAAATCCTAAATCCTAGCAAGTGAAATCTGAACTTAGTGCTATTATGAAATATGTCAGTGGCAACCTCACCCAAATACCCAGCATTCTTTCCATTTTTTTAAAAACTAATTTCTTAAAGGTTAAGGTTCCCAAGAATATGATTTTGACTTCAGAGGCCTGAATTTCTTAAACAATTGTTGCTAATTTAATACATGAGATTTCAGACATACAACTATGAAATTGAGAGTCTTAGAATTTTCAATAGAAAGACAGCCAATAGTAAAAATAAACAAATACATTTTAAAAGAAGGCATTAATTAAAAGTTGACCAATCTTAATTCCTAGAAATAAATACAGCATTTTCCAAAGACAATAGCTCTTAATTCCTATTATAATATTTTAATTTAGTTATACTTGAAATTATAAACCTAAGGTTTTTAAAAATTATTAAGACATATTCTCTCAGGCAATTCCCTGATCCTTTTGTTGCACAATCCTTCAGCACCATCTGTCAGAATGTTTTCTGAGAATTATGTTCAGGCCTTGTTTTCTAATTCTCTGGGTTGGGACTGGGCTCCACAACACTGCATTTCGATTTATTGTTGGGATGTTTGTTCGTTTTTTGTAGTTGACTCCCTCTGACACAAAGAGAGGATTCCTTGATAAGGACTGAGGACTGAATAGTCTGTGGATATAAGAATGATTTTCCTTTTAGATTGTTGTTAGGGATTATGCTGGTTTAGTGAAGTGGAGGTTGGAGGTACTCCTCCAAGGTCTGAGAATTCATTAGCATGTACTGTCGGCCAGTGTTGAGTGGGTATTAAAGCCAATTAGGGAACTGTTGGTTATCACTAAGGTTTGTGTGTTACTACTGTTCCAGCCTTAAGATTATCACGCCATGCTGGTTGTGTTTAGGATTGTATGTGTGTTTGTGTGTGTGTGTGTGTGTGTGAGTGTGTGTGTGTGTGTGTATGCCCATATGTTCATGTATATGTGTGTGTGTGTATATATACATATATATATATATGTAACAAATTTAATTTAAAAAAATAGATCATGATTTGAAAGAGAGCAAGAAGTAGTACATGATAGGATTTGGAGAAAGGAAAGGGAAGGAGAAATGATGTACTTTATCTCAAAATTAAAGAAGTGTCCCACCTGGCAATTCATCCCATATGCAGCCACCAAACCTAGTCACTATTGCTGTTGCCAAGGAGTGCTTGCTGACAGGAGACTGACATGGATGTCTCCTGAAAGGCTGTGCCAGAGCCTTACTCATACAGATAAGGATGCTTGCAGCTAATCAACACATTGAGCATGAGGACCTTAATGGAGGATTTAGAGAAAGAAATGAAGGAGATGAAGGGTTTCAACCCCATAGGAAGAACAACAATATCAACCAACCAGACCCTGCCCCTGGAGATCCCAGGGACTAAACCACCAACCAACCAGTACACATGGAGGGACTCATGGCTCCAGCCACTTATGTAGCAGAGGATGGCATTGTTTGGCATTTATAGGAGGAGAAGCGCTTGGTCCTGTGAAGGCTCATTTCCCCAGTTTAGGGGAATGCAAGGGCAGTGTGGTAGGAGTGGGTGGGTGGAAGGAGAAGCATCGTCACAGAAGCAGGGAGAAGGGGAAGTAGAGAAGGGGAAACTGGGAAAGGGCATAACATTTGAAATGTAAATATATAAAATATCCTATAAAAAGAAAAAAATTAAATGAAGTATTAAATTACTATTTCTGGTCCCCAAATTCTCTCAGATAGTCTCCATTTCCCTACCAACTTAACGTCATGGCCCCCTCCCTCTTTCTCTCTCACAACAAACAAACAAACAAAAAATAAAGACTAATTTAAAACCAAAATCAATTGGATGAAATGAAAACAAAGTGGAACAAACACAGGTACACACCGAAAGTGCCTTTCAGATACAACAGGATTGAGGCACGCGTGACGCATAGATGCTGTAGCAGCACACACAGAACAGATGAGGTCTAAGCTCTGAGAAGAAGTAGAAAAAGGGTCCCACTCCTAAGCAAAGAGTTGTCTGCAGTTAATTCCCTCTGTCAAAGGGCTATTTCATTTCCTCACTGTAGTCTCACGTGGTATATCAACCACAGGCCAGGACAGAACCATCCTCAGGAGTACCTTTTTAGCATGATAAACTCTTGGGATCACAGTGGAAGTGCATTAATGCTGTTGAACTTAAGAGGTTTTACTTCATTTTTCTTGTTTTCTAGCCATTTGATTAAAGCACATGCTGCTATTTCAATGTGTAATGTTGCCCCCAAACAAACAAACAAACCTGCTGCCAAGGCCTTTGTGTTTGAACCCAGGGGGTCATAAATCTTTAGGAGCTGGAGTTGGGTCTCAGGAAGTAGGTCTTGGCTATAATGTCCTTGGGGAAGCATCCAGGACTCCTGTCATACTCTCCTTCTTCCTCCTCTTGTGGCCATGTGAGAAGCTAACTTTGAAACTATCCTGTCACCATGGGTACATCTGTGCCTTCTCAGGTCTGATGAAGTACCTTTTCTAAAACTATGAATCAAGGTACATCTTTCCTCTCTTATCTCTATGAAGATATTTTGACCAAAAAATGAGAACATTTTAATAATTGGTACATTCATTATATTTTAAAAATTCTTTTGACTCTATTAAAGAATAAAATATATTTAATTTAGTTGGGAAATGAATTTTATTTTGAAGATTATAACACTAAAAATTTGAAATGGAGAGACAGTCAGGTACAAAGAAATACTCAATTTGATGCTTAAGGAAGGTCATAAGTATAGGAGGAAAAAATTATTCATTTTCTAGAACACTTCACTTCAAAATTCCATACTTTCAATTTATGAGATTTAATACATCATTAAAATATTATGTCTCTCAATGTCCAATTTTCTGAGGAACCTCCAGACTGATTTCCAGAATGGTTTTACCAGTCTGCAATCCCACCAACAATGGAGGAGTGTTCCTCTTTCTCCACATCCTCGCCAGCATCTGCTGTCACCTGAGTTTTTGATCTTAGCCATTCTCACTGGTGTGAGGTGAAATCTCAGGGTTGTTTTGATTTGCATTTCCCTTATGAACTGCCTGAGGATCCAGCTATACCTCTCTTGGGCATATACCCAAAAGATGCCTCAACATATAAAAGAGACACGTGCTCCACTATGTTCATCGTAGCCTTATTTATAATAGCCAGAAAATGGAAAGAACCCAGATGCCCTTCAACAGAGGAATGGATACAGAAAATGTGGTACATCTACACAATGGAATATTACTCAGCTATCAAAAACAACGAGTTTATGAAATTCGTAGGCAAATGGTTGGAACTGGAAAATATCATCCTGAGTGAGCTAACCCAATCACAGAAAGACATACATGGTATGCACTCATTGATAAGTGGCTATTAGCCCAAATGCTTGAATTACCCTAGATCCCTAGAACAAACGAAACTCAAGACGGATGATCAAAATGTGAATGCTTCACTCCTTCTTTAAATGAGGAAAAAGAATACCCTTGGCAGGGAAGGGAGAGGCAAAGATTAAAACAGAGACTGAAGGAACACCCATTCAGAGCCTGCCCCACATGTGGCCCATACATATACAGCCACCCAATTAGACAAGATGGATGAAGCAAAGAAGTGCAGACCGACAGGAGCCGGATGTAGATCACTCCTGAGAGACACAGCCAGAATACAGCAAATACAGAGGCGAATGCCAGCAGCAAACCACTGAACTGAGAATAGGTCCCCTGTTGAAGGAATCAGAGAAAGAACTGGAAGAGCTTGAAGGGGCTCGAGACCCCAAAAGTACAACAATGCCAAGCAACCAGAGCTTCCAGGGACTAAGCCACTACCTAAAGACTATACATGGACTGACCCTGGACTCTGACCCCATAAGTAGTTGGAAAAGAAAATAAGAAAGGTGCCTCTCATGAATATCCTAGTAAGAGCACCAGTGGAAGGGGAAGCCCTGGGTCCTGCTAAGACTGAACCCCCAGTGAACTAGTCTATGGGGGGAGGGCGGCAATGGGGGGAGGGTTGGGAGGGGAACACCCATAAGGAAGGGGAGGGGGGAGGGGGATGTTTGCCCGGAAACCGGGAAAGGGAATAACATTCGAAATGTATATAAGAAATACTCAAGTTAATAAAAAAAAATGTAAAAAAAAAATATTATGTCTCTCAATTATTACCTATTGAAGCATTTATTAACTTGATGCTGTTTATTTAATGTAATATTTTATAAGAAATGGACAAAGAGATATTAAATTTAAATTAATATTAATTATTATGAAAAATTCAGTTGGTAAACTTTTGCAAGCAGGTTTATTCTCTTTAACACATTTAAATAAAAACTGATATAAATATAAAAATCAAGAATGTTCAATTTCTATGAAGTAATCATTTAACTATAGATAGGAATTATTGCTCATATTTGATTGATATCTTCATAATAAAATTAATTTGTTCTTAAGTCTTTAGAGGGTTATAAAAAATTTAGTTTGTCCCTAATACCAGACCTCACTGAAAATCAAGTTCAAAGTCATCTGTCTTTCAGAGACAAACCAAATAAATCTACTCACTTACAAATTAGGTTAAATATTTTTGCCATGCCAATATATAATTGAATCATGTATCAAGACGTACTCTACACACAGCACTCAGTCAATGGCTTTCGCAGTTGCTGTATTACACCAGGCAAACTTCAGAGAATTCAGATGCTCAGGGAGGAGGACTACACCCCTCAGTGCTGGCTTCATGCTCATCAGTTGTGAGGTGGAGTCACGTGATTTTCCCGCTCTTCAGGTTTCACAAGCATGAAACTTAGCTGAGGAATGCTGTTAACTAACTCACAGAGCTGTCAGAAGAAATAAAATGGATTGTGTATGGCTCGTGTTGCCTGTATTTCAGTTTTATTCTCAGAAAGACTAGTAATTTGTACTTGTAAAAGTCCTCTATCCAGTCACTCCTATGACTAATCTTATATAATTACTAAATATTTAATAGGAACATTAGGCTGGAGATTATAAATTTCTCTTAGGTTACTTTCCCAAATTGGACTATTTTCAAAGATAATGGTTAATATTTTTGGTGTAGTTCACAATGTCAGTCCTCTTAGCTCATTGTGATCTTGATCAGATGTTTGCCAGTAGAAAATCATGACAAAGCTATTTTATGGGTGGGAACCATGAGAAACTACTTCAATATGAACTTTTTCTTTTTGGCTTGTCTCTTTGCATAGTTCTTATGATTATTTTGGTTTGAAACTCAATAGTATTTCTACTGAGTAATCAGGTCCACTGAGCATTTATTTCTTTTTCTAAAATCATGGGCTGAACTATTGATGATTTTAGCCCTAAATAATCAGTATTTTAATTTAAAAAAATCCTTTGATATTTTATGGACAGCAACATGGTATATTTTACTTTCTTTCATTAGTCCTATACATATTTTGTTTAGTAGACAGTCAATAAACTATTTCAAACAAAGATAATATTGTTGAATACTGGAACTCTTGTAACCTGGAAATAGATTTTCTTTTAACATGAAGAAAAGTGTTGCAAACTCTAGTAAAAAAAAAAAAGCTCAATTGTTTTTATGTAAATTCCATTCAAAATAACAAGGTGTTGATGAAAATTTATATTGTGTTAGAAAAGCTAACAGCTTTCTGTTCCATTTTGGGGAGAGGGCCAGAAGGTGCTCTCATTATTGTGTTCTGATAAACTCCAGTTACACAACATCAACACAGATTCCAGGGCAACACAAATTTTCTACCAAAATTACCATGTACAATCAAGGTAATAACTCAGTGCCTCATTTTCAGTACAGATTAATTATTATTAAGGAAAAGAATAAGAAATAACTTTTTCCAATAGGCAAATACAGAACGTATCACACAGGACCATTGCATTTCATCCTGAAATTAAAAACCTCATCCAAGTTCATTTCTTTGCTTAGTATAATTTTTCACTACTCCTATGTAGACACCAATACAATTAACTATACATATATGGTGATAGCTAATTTTATAACTCATATTTATTGAAAAGTGACAAGCATTTAAGGTCCATGTCATACACTGTGAAGTTGAGTGTAGAACAGAGGAAAACGCAGTGCTCTCTCTCATCTCACAGATTGTAACCAAAGGAAAACAATCAAGAGGAATACCTGAAGTTGTCCTGGTCAATCAAGTCAGATATTTAAGTTATTAAATATTGTGAAATTTTCTAAGTTTGCTCTGCATTTGGTCGCATTTTTTAGAAAGGCTAGTGGTGCAACCTAGTAGTATTACAACACAAAGAGCTTAGCTATGTGGTCAGAGTGAATACAAAAGCTATGAGTAAGATTTTAACCAGAGCAAAATTCATGTCCAATGAACCCAGAATGAAATAAATTCAAGTCATTCAGTGGCAACTTCTCCACTGACTCTGTTCTCAAACACAAACTTAAGGGTGTGGACACTCATTATTTTATTGACTATTATATAGTGGCATTTAATATTAATATTCAAATATAATACACAAACTCCTATATAATATGTACTTGGGAAAAAAGAGAATAACCCCAATACATGTCCATGCTGTTCTATCAAACTCACTTAAAGACAAGCATATTTTACTTTCATAACCTAAAAAAATAATTAGTATTTTAGCTCAGAAATCTACTTAACTCAGATTACATTTGTATGTTTAATCTGAATAAATGCATGCTTTATACTTTATGAGATCTGAACACTGTACTTAAAATGCAATAGTGTTAAAGATGTGACTCAGGTCATGAGTATCATGGTACCTCAGGAAAGGTATAAAACCTGTAGAAGAGAATGTCAAATAAAGGGAGATCCATGTAAAGATCTCACGATCTAGATGTGGGGGAGTCTAGAGAATGGTGTAACTGATGAAGACCATATGACAGAAGCTCCAAATGGTGAAATCTAAGAAGAAAGAAAAAAGTCTTGATACACAGGTGCCATGTCCTCAATTCTCATCTTCCTGAAAAAGTAAGGATCATAAACTCATTTCCTTCACCTCAGTGTCCATTGTACAGAGTAAGCAGTAGTTTCTGGGAAATTGTGAATGTAAAGTTAAGCCTGTATTCAAGGATTTTAACACGTTAGAATGTCAGGGGGACTCTTTACTTGAATAACAAGATTATACCAAACTGCTCTTACAAATGCTCTGACCAGTTCACGTCAGGCAGCTTAATGCCCTCTGTGACTCCAGACCCATAGTCCCTGCCTACACTCAGACACACACCCACTGCTTTTGTGCCATGGGCTCACTGGTTAATAAAATAAGTGTTACATGAGAAAAAATATTGACAACATGCAGAAACTCTTCAGTTACCTGTGACAGCTACTGTAAGTAACAGAGAGATACCATACCCAAATAAATTTGCTGGTCAAAGTGATGATTTATATCCTGGGTGTGAGAAAAACAAATGATCGGAGATTTTATCATGCTACTCAGAACAAGATATGACTTAAAATTTATAAATTACTGGTGTGTAGAATTCTCCACTTACTAACTTCAGACCAAGTTATATTAGTTCAATTTTCATGAGTATCATGAAATACCAGAAGCTAGATATGTTTATAAAGGAAAGAGGTCACCTACTCCTTTGGAGGTTGGAAGCCCAAGATTGGCCAGCCCCAAGTATTTGACCTGTAAAAAGGTAAATATCCTCATGGCAGGAGCAAGCATAGAAGGACGTGATTCTATATGAAAAATGCACACACACACACACACACACACACACACACACACACACACACAGCAATAACAACATTGAAGAGGAGTGTTGTCTCCAAGGACAAATTCCCAGTTGACCTAAAGATCCAAAGATCCTTAGTTTCCACTCCTTAAGGATTTGTCATTACTTCCCTACTGTTACTTCAAGCACCAAGTTCCCAACACACAAATCCTTAGGCACAAGCAGCCTCTATGCCACAGTGTGTAGCTAGAAGTGGGAATCTTATACACCGAAAACCAAACGGTAAACAGGGAAGTTGCAGTGAGAATTAATCCTGAGACTTCTCACAGAATATTCACCCATGAAAAATCTCCCTTGAGTGATTCTCTAGTCTACAATAGAAGGTCTGAGAACATAAGAACAAAAAAACAAATGCATTTTATCCAAGCTGGAGCCTCAAAGGACTTAATCCATAAGATATCATGGATTTTAATGATTTCACAGCCTTGCTGCAGGATTAGAGAACTTCCGCTTGATTTTGATTCAATTTTTACCTTATTTAATAAAGGATCAAGGATGTATTGAATTAGGAAAACTGGCTGCAAAACACAGGCAGAGGCCTACAATCCAGAAGCATTTTTTTTAATGAACAAGAAAACTTTAAACTTTTCACAATATTTTTTGGTAGGATAGTTACCCAAGACCCTGCTGTAAGGACTAGACATGGGGGTGATGTAATTGGGATGGGCAGGGACCAAAGTTCATTGATGAAGAAAGAGTCGAGACCACGTGTATTCCCCAAGCTTTGAAATATTTCTTTAAAGAAAAAAATCTGGGGCATGTTTGGCCACTGACCAGGTTGGAACACACAAATAAAAGATGCTACAATGAGGTGTGGATTCTCCTTTCCTCTCGACAGCTGTTGGATCATTCTATTTCCCGGCAACTAGATTTGAAGACATAAATAAGTTGAACAGTGAAGCAAGCTGGGAAAGCAGCAGACTTTTCTCCCCTTTCCTTGTTGGTTTAGTATTGTAGGAGATATATTCACAACATATGATGTTTTATGAAAAAATATATATAACATACCTGGACACATGAGTGGCTGGATAGATAGATGATAGATACACAATAGAGAATATAGACAGACACCAGTAATGAAATAATAAAGTTTCTAAGGTGTCTGTTTAACAGGAGAAAATATGCCTTAATGTAAGAGAAATCTGCTTCCACCCACCACCACAGGTAGGAGCAAGTTCTATTTCATTTCTCTTGACAATCAGTTGCTGCTATTCCTATGGAGAAGAGGCTTCCTGAAGCCTGGTAAAGCAAATTCCGTAGGAAAGGGTTTCCATGCTGAAATCCCGTGAAGAAACCTGTTGCCCCATTCAGACTCTCTTGGATATCCTGGGAGGAGACTGAGTGTGATCACGTACTCTTGGGTATGGTTTTGACTATACAGATGCTCAACACTGAATCCCATCCAGTCAGAGCACTTCCCTCTCACACTTGCATTCATGGCATCTTGGTGTTTACTCTTATGGTATGGCTGAACACTTATAACTAAAACACACACTTCTATGCTCTCAGAATGAAGACATTTAAGAGACCAGGTAGATATTCCCAAGCTGTCAATTATCTCTAGAATCTAACACCACTTTTTAGTAGAAATACTTTGCACATAATTCAGCTAGGATTCACAGTTCCTGGTCAACCAATATCCTACTTTGAAAGATAAAACTTACGACTTCAGTGAAAAGTCTTTAACTTTTTGCTAAATCAAATTAAGCACAATTTTGCTTAAAAGGAAGATTCTTGAAAGAATTCACCTACGGTCACCATCTCAGAATTAGCTCTAATGCAAAACTTCTTACAGGCATAACCAGTCCAAATCAGAGTCCATGACTTGCTCTTCCTGATGATTTCCAGGGGTCTCCTTTTCTGCTCATGAATAATTCTCATACCCTGTATTCAAAATACTTGTGGCATTCTAGAAAGTGATGGACATGTTACTCATGATTGTTTCCTGAGCTTCAGCAGATTTATAATCTGTGAGGAAAATATTCTTGCAAATTTTCATGTAAAAATAGGCATCCATTTATGCATGTTTAAATGTGATCTAAAAAAATTCTCCAGTTTTAACAACTGTATTATTTTCTTGGTTATTGCTGTTAGGGTCTGAAATATTTGTTTCACCTTAAAATTATTATGCTTAAACTTGATTCCCCAAGTCAGGGAATTAACTGGTGAAGGCTTTGAGAGTTGACGATGTCACAGGAAAGCAGCTCCCATAGGAGATAAAATACTTGAACTGGTTTGGCTACAGTTTTAGTGTGGCTCCTGAAAAGTCCATGTGACTGCAGATTAGTCACCAGTTTGATAGAGTTGAGATGATGGAGACGTTTTACTAGATGGATTCTAGTGAAAGATGCTAAAGAAATTGATGGTTCTCTTCCAGAGAATGTTTAGTAATCAGTCAACCTTTAAACAAGATGTGGTTGAACTACAGAGATCAAATACAGCATGGTTTTTGTTTTTGATTTTGTTTTTATTTTGTTTTGTTTTGTGGAGGTGCTTGTTTTGATTTAGGAAATTTTGGAAAAAAAGAGAAACTCCCCACGCCAATGTATTTTTTAAAAGGTCTTTTTGTCAAATGCCATCTACATATTTCTGTTTATACCCAGAGATTTGTCCTTTCCCAGTCTTGGTCTACAAGTTCCTTCTTGCAAAGGGTAGTTAGTGCAATCACTCTTCAAAGCACTCAGAAAGCAACAGTGAGTGACTGGCTATAGATGGGACAAAATATCAACCCTTTGAGGCTAAGGCCCACCTCAGAACATGGATGTATGATCCCAACCTTTGCTGAGGAAATATTGGGAGTTAATAGCTGTTGGAAGAACAAGACTCACTTTTCTTTAAGAGTGAAAGTTTGCAGGTTTCCTGTGCCACAGTGGGTAATCCTGTATTCATGTCCATATCGAAAGCACTCCCTGAACTCAAGAAGTAAATTAGCAAACAATTCTATAGAAAGACTATGGAGTTAAGAGGAAGAAATGATGAGTGATTCTGAGCCGTTGTGCCCTGAGATGGTAGATATAATCAAGACGAGTATAGACATGTATACTATTTTCAAGGAATAAAATTTTAAGAATAAAGAGTTGAGTATGATCTAAGAGCATAAAATATATATAGATAACCTATTACCACTAGGATGGATAGCTGTTTAAAGGGCAGACCTAGCATCTGACATGCCTGAACTCTCATGCTCGCCGTGTAATCTCTAATGCATTACTTCTTAGGGTTATCTCCATCTGCCATAATCCCTTCAGTGGAGACAGAACACACACAAAACTAAATTAGCCTTTTTTATTATTGTTGTTGTCATCATTAGTTTTGCAAAACACCCAGCTTCTTGTGTTTTATGCTATCAAAACAGAAATCATACCAATGTGATGTCTTTATTAAAGAGGCTTGAAGAGACCCAGTTCCTCCTTTTTCTCTGAGAAGACAGCTAGAAGACTCCATTAATCAAGAGGACATTCACCAGTTCCACATCCAATCTGCAAGACTCTAATCCTACACAAGCTAGGCTCCAGGTGAAAACTCCAAGGCCATTATTAGGGAATGACTCAATCCGCTAACTCACTGCAGCTGCAGGAAGGCATTAGCGGCAGTTGGTAGAGCAACTACACTTCTTTTCTAATCTACAGAGTCTGAGAACCTGATCCCAGGCAGGTTTCCTGGCTTCCCAAGGTATGTATTGACCAGTCCCAGGCTCTAGAAAAAAACATCACTTCTCTTACCAGGAATAAAGCTTTCATGTTTAATCCCTCATCATCTTCTTGTGTGAAAGAAGAAGAGATTGAAACTGAGGAAAGTAACAAAGAATGGGTATAAATTCTTTACAAAGTTTTAGACACCAAGAATTTGAGTACGTACAGAATTTCCTATTTTATAGGCCAATCGCTATATAAAAACTGGCTCAGGGACATATTAAAATTGATGGCCTACTCCCTTGCCTGCTGTGCAGGATAGAACGCTATTCTAATTGTGGTAAGAAACATTTACAGACTGCAAAAAGTCTATTGATGTTTCCGCTGCCTACTTAGCATTATTTGATATTGGTTATAGCAAAAAGGAGGAGGTAAAGGATGACTTTTGTGTTATCACTTTAATTGAAATATATGTGGTACAATAAAAGCTGTTAATTATATTTGATTTTTCAGTCAGAATGAATTAATGGGCTTAGTGCTGCTATCAGAGGATCGAGAGTTTCAACGTCATGCCCCTAACTCTCTTTATCCAGGCTCTGGATTATGTTCCTTCTATTCCAGGACCAGATTCCATAAAATGTCCCTGAAATATAAATGGGGCATCATTTTTGCTTGCCCCTTACTGTGAAATCTTGAGCATCCAATTGCCCACACTCTGATCTTCAGATGAAGAAAGTAAAAGTCCGCTTACAGGATGCAGATTTCTTATGGTTTTCACTCTGTAGCTGTATTAGCACCAATTTCTTTTTCCTTTAGAGTACAACAAGCCAGAATTAACCAATTCCTCGGCCTTTACATGATGCCACGTATAGTTCCACTAAAGTGGCATTACAAAAGCCATCTTTTGTCTCCTCCTTTATGCTACAATCAATATCAAATTATGGTAAGTAGGCAGCTAGTAACCTTGACGGACTTTTGCATTTTGTAAACAATTCTTACCACATTTGGAAAAGAGTTTTATCCTGCCCAGTGACTGAAGGAGTGGATTGTCAGTTTTTAATGTGTCCCAAAGTGGGTATTTATATAGAATGTTTGGTCTATAATACAAGTAATTCTGTCTCTACTCAAATGACTTTGCATAGCCCATGATAAAAGAGGTGTTTTTGGTAAATAAGGATGTTATGTTTAGTCTCTGAAGAAGCACAGATAAGAGCACACCACAAACTTAGGAAGTGCAATGAAGCTACATTAAAAACAAACCAACAAAACTTACCACCGTAAGAAAATCAGTTTTTTGTGTACAATTGGGCTTTCTTAGAGATGAAAACATTAATTATAGTGTGATGAGATGTCTATCAAGTACTCAATACTACCCAATTCACCAAGCATTGTTTAGTTATGATACAGCACTGTCTGCCATGTGGTGAAAATAATATTTCAATTTATCATAATAAATTCTAGAGGACACGAACTGTTACGTAAAGACTTAGCCACGATGCTGTGCCACCCATATGTATTGTTCTGATATTAGTTTTTATTCTCTCTCCATTCCTTGTAAGAGCGCCTAACAATTAGAAAGTGAATAGGGATTAAGAAATATGAAAGAATAAAACTTGATCCTGACTAGTGATGGCTCATTTCAATACATTGGCATGAACCAAAATATGGACTGCCACTTGTTAAAAATTAGAAATTCCTCCCTAAAGGTTCTGAATAGAAAATAACATTGCGATTATCATTTAGCAATGGACGTTTTACTGAAAGAAGAGTGACCTCATCCAAGGATATATATGGAATGCTGCTCACTAGCTAGGGCCTTGCCTAAACAGTCTTGAGTCACATACGTAGAAATGGCATCGTATGGAGAGTCTTAATAAAAGAAAAGCAAAATCAAGTGTACAGGACAATGCAAACTATTGGAAGGACAGAGTGTCAGTCACCTCGAAATGTCTAATAATCGCATAGGCATTTGACTGGGATAAAGAGGATGGAAGGTGGCAATGAACTTACTTGTCTGGACAGAATCCTCTTTGTGTCTGATTGGTCATCTGATACTGATACACACTCAACCTGTCAAAGGAAGACCGACAATACCTAATCCTTGAGGAATAACATTAAGGCTCCATGAGGCCTGTCAACTCCTTCAAATGCCTCCAAAACTAGGAGACAAAGAATTTTCTGGTTTTTACCTGAGGGTATTTGGGAGCAATAATTTGTCCTTGCAGAATTTAATGGCCCTTGAGATGGTTTCGTCCTTCATGGGTCTAGCACAATGACTCATAAAATTTATGAAATTATGCATAACAAGTAATATGTTTTGGACAAAAGTACCAAATTTACATAATGGACTTGTGACCTTGGTACTTGAGCCTGGATTGATTGCTTATGATACATTGTTTGTCTCCATAATGTTGTTTCCTCCCGTTCAAACAACTACTCAAAGGCACATGTCAATCTTTAATTAGATATGGTAGTGCATGGCATTGGATGGTTTTACTTTTAAACGGTGTATATTCAGAACTAAGAATTTTAGCAACATATGCATCATGCTTGTAATAACAGGTATTTAGTCTTGGAAAATAATGAGGAAGAGAAAATGTGGATTCTTATACCTTTATTTCCAATGACAAATCAATAAAATATTTCAATTTCAAAAGGTTATAGTCTCTCCCAAAATAGAAATATTATTACATGAGTAGTGAAGGGCACAGGGGCAATGAATAATTTTTCTCTCAGGAAAAATAGGTTTTAACTTAAAAGAAAACCCATTAATCAGCTTCATTGATTTAAAGTCCTGATTCTTCTACCTCCTGGGACAGGATACAAACAAGGGGAAACCTGTGGAGAATGGGAATGAAGCAACCTCACTTGCTTCAGTCTCTTTGAAGCCTTCCCTCAGCTTAGAATAAAGAATCCCAAAATATTGGGTATTATTCTTTGGGATTTTTGCTGGTGTAAGAGCAATATGAATTTATCAAGAGACTATTAAAACATAATGGAGGATGTTTAAGGCCTAAGTCCCTGTGATTTCAGATATGAGCTTCCTCCTTTCCTAGATCATTTCTGAGCACTTCACAAAGAATATTAAATGTTTGTTTATAGTAAAGGCACATTAGTTTTCCTCTAAAGCATGTGACCTAACCTAAAGATCTATAATATCATCCAGTGCATGGGAGCCACACTATGATCTCATTTGGTTGCAGAACTTACCACGACAATATTACAAAGCTATTATAAAGCCACTGAAGGGCCATTTCCTTTCAGAAAGCCCACAACCATGTTTTCAGAAGTTATTGTTTTCTTAACAAGTGACTCTTTCTCTGAAAACTCATACTTAAAATCTACATTCAAAGATCATTTAGAAAACTTCAACTATGCTTTATATCGGCTCAACATGAAATTCACTTTTGTGTCAATGTAATGAATCCATTTACCTGACTGGGACTCCCAAAGGTTTGAAAGAACTCCAAGGCTATGACCGTAAAGAAGGAAGGAAGAAGGAAGGAAGGAAAGAAGATAGGAAGGGAAGAAGTTACGAAGAGGAGGAAGGTAAGGAAAAAGAGCATGAAAGAGACAGAGACACAGAAAGAAGAAGACAGAAAGAGAAGAAATATTAAAAGGAAGAGGATGGAGGAAAGAATGAAGAAAAGAAAAGAAGGGAAGGGGGAAGGGAGAGAAAAATGCAGAGGAAAGCAACATTCACTAGGACAGCTTTAAAATCACTGATGATTTCAAATAGCCAAGCATGGTGGATCACATGCCAGCACTTAGAGTTTAACACAAGGAGAGATAGAGAATCAGAAACACTCTTGCCTTACTACATATCACCTCCATATACTGTAATTCATAAGGTAATACCTCCACCTTCTCCAAAGCCAATTAATTAATAGCAATCTTGTGCTGCAGCAATAAGAAACAAACAGAAATTCTATATTAGAACCAAATCCACAGTGTGGTTTACGGAAGGAAGAAGGTTTTAAGAAGGTACTTTGGAGAAATCAGCTCCTTAAGAGCCAAGGAGAGGAAGCAAAACAAGTATGCCATTAATAGCTTCATAAATTAATCCAAGTATTAACACTCACATTTTAAATTCAGACTCAGCATAGAAGGCAAAGGTTGACAGAAGCAATTTAGTTCCTCTCCATGTGAGAATTTTTCACAAGCATTTGGTGACGAAGACATTGCCTTCTCATGCCTATAAGAAATCACAATAAAAATAAAGATCACTTCCCTCAAAGAATCTAAATGATAATAATAATTATCACATGGAAAGAATACCAAATTAAGACTCTACAAAACAAACCTGGAAACAATCAGGTGGGCAGTTTCTAGTTATTATGGACTATGCTATAAACTTTCTCAATGGAAAAGCACAAGGTCAGGTTACCCCAAGGACAGCCAAATGAGTTCTCCTTGGTGCACCGTGTCCTTGCCCAGATCTATATTTAAATAAACCCTCTCTGAAGTTAATGTCAGAAGTCTGTGGTTGTAGCTGTGACATTAAGGTTTGCTTTTCCCAACTTAGAATAGCATGTCAGAGGAAAGCAGTCATCAAACATTTCTATATCTTGGATTTTCTAGTGCTCTTCAAGTTAAATGCAAAGTTTTCATGATTTTCCACCAACACAAACTCACATGTGTAGTATGTGCATCTGAAAAACAAAATCCCAGAAAGCCAAAGAAAACATGAGCCAGTTGCACAGGGTTCCCAGTCAACTGCAAATTTGCCTCTGAGAAAATGAGGATGAGACAGAAAGACAGAGATTGGGAATTCCGATTCAGTAAGAGCAGAAGAGCAGAGAGAGAGAGAGAGAGAGAGAGAGAGAGAGAGAGAGAGAGAGAGAGAGGATGAAAGGAGAGAACTGACTGAAAATTTTCGCCCAACTTCCACACATGTGCTATGTTCATATGCACACACTATCATACACACACACACACACACACACACACACACACACACGTTTACAGTAAGTAAGTGTACTAGTAGTTAAAACTTTGAAAAAATATTAATGTGTCACATAAATGCATTAGGTTCCTAGAATTGGGGTTTGCATGACGAAGGCTGTCAATAAAAATTATTTTAATTAATTGAGGAATTAATGAAAAAATTAGCCTAAGATTTCAACTAAAGTTGATGTCTTCTAGCAGTTGACACGTACAGAGTATAGGCTGAAGTCAAGGTAGACTCTTGTACACTTGTGTAACCTCTGTCAGGTCAGTGAAACCTAGTTTACTAAATCCCTATTCCAGGTGCTCAGGTGTATTTCAATGAACTGAAAGGGTACATGGCTTATTAATAACTTTGTTTAAATGATAACCACATAAGACAAACCAAATGTTTGGAAGCTTTCAATACCTTTGGTCACTGACATCAAGTGCTTGAAACATCAAGATTATTTATTTATTTATTTATTTTTAGAAAAATAAAAATATACAGAGGCTGTTGGCAGTCCACCCATTTCAGTGCTTCTTACAGCCAGGTTGGGCCTGCTACTTTGTAATTGCATCTGGTTTATTATGGTGTTTATTGTGACTTGACTTCACCTTCAGTAAATTTCATATCAGGGTAAAAAATTGAAAGAAAAATTTTCTTTTGAAAATGCTATTTCCACAGCTTGATGGTGAGCCAGACCTCTACATCATCCATGCATAGTGCTTTGGAATTTCAGCCTCCTGTTTTGCCTTCTTCTCTTTTTTTTTCCTTTTCAAATGACTTCCCTCCCCCTCCCTCTTGCTGTTTTTCTTATTACTTGTTCCTTTTAAAGAACTTGTTAAACATGTATTAGTGAGTGCAGTGCAGAGCTCCAAAGCAAACAAGTTACAGAAGAAAGGCCATGAAAGAAGAGGGAATTCACATTTCCTGCCAGGGCTCTGATGGATCTCCACAGCAGCTGGGGTAACCAGCCAGTTCTGCACAGGAAACGCTCAAGTATTTAAAAACCTACTAGTATTAGAACTAGTTTCCACGGCATCTCTTGTAAAAGGCCATTTACCCCATTCTCCACTGAGTAGTATATTCACTTTGCCTTAAAGATGGCCACCCATAAGCCCTAATTTAGAAATATCTCAGTCTTCAACGTTAGGGAAAAGCGGGATAAAAACAACATCAGTGAAAGCATTGCTATTTCCAGACACTATTATATTGTAAAGGGAATCATTCTGGGTGGTATTGTTTTGTCTTCCTTGTCTCATTAGAAAGATTAAATTTTCCATCGTTGTAAATACATGAGACAATATTATTATTCCTTTCCTCTCCATGGTGCTTAACAAATGAGTCTTTATATTATGCAGATATTACAGATCTACATAGAAAATTAGTAGACTTTGATTAGATCACGCTTCATTCTGTTCCCCTGAGTAGGTGTTAATTATTTAAAAATGAACTAAACATCGAATAACTAAACATCCTTGGCCTCGGGAAGTACATGCATTACTTATGAACATTAACAATGAGTATGATGTGTTGGGCAATGTTAAAAGCTAGAAAGAAAAAGTAAAGTAGGAAGTCTAAAGTCTATAGAGTGGGGAGAAAGTCACAATTTTAGATATTATACCAGAAAAACCAACCAAAGTATAAGGACATAAAATATTTCAAAAAATGTGTTTTTCTGGTACTAAATACACATTCGTTTAAAAGGTTGATAACTGTGAGCTATTACAAATAATGTTGATAGGGTTCAAGGATTTGAGTCCATATTTTCAGAAAAATATATCTTTCAAAAATTATAACCCATGGAGCATGTGTATGTTAGCAGTAGTGTATTCTCTCAAAATATTGGCTTACCTTCCCAGAGGCATTGGATGTGATTTCTGAGAGTTCCAGACTGTTCTTAGTCTTGTTCATTTTGAGAAATATTTATTTTTAATAACTAATTTTCAAAGTGTTTCATATATCTATCTAAGTGTGTGTGTGTGTGTGTGTTACATGTGAATACATATGCACACGAAGATTCATGCTGAGTATCTTACTCATTAGCTCTCCACCTCAGTGTTCGAGACAAGTTTTCTCACTGAACTGCATTGCACAGGTTGGCTGGACTGGATGGCCAGCAAGATCCAGAGATTTGCCTGTTTCTGCCTCCTGCAGCACCGCTCTCCCATACATAGATTACAAACCCAGGTCCCACGCTCAGCTTTTCCTCAGGTGTCTGTAAGCAGAACTCTGGCCCTCATGTTTACAGAGCAAACCCCTTACTGACAGAGCCACCCTACATCCTTCTAGTTACTTCCTTTATATGACAAAGGTGAATATTGTGCATATGAGTAGAGTTTTATGTGATATTGCATGCAAGTAAAGATTGTGTAATCTTTAATCAGATTATAGAAACCTGCAGTTTCAAACAACTACTATGTTTCCACGGTGATAATGTAAACGACTGTGTCCATGGTGATAACGTTTTTTTGCCATAAAGTATTAGATTCTTTTTACTTATTCTTTGAATTACATTCTGATTCATTTCCAGTCCTCATTTTGTTACATTACCATTTATAAAAATATTATGTAAAAACAAAGAGAAATTATACTTTCACAATAAGCGATAATGTAATTTATTAGAAATAGCACTCTCTCTGCCCATATACAAGTCAAAATCAGTATAATTATAAATAAGCAGAGAAAATTTCAAACTCCAATCTGAATGATCTTCTCTCTAAACTTAAATACAATACTACTGCTGCAGTAAAAATTAGAAAGGGAACTTTTTTTTTTATTATTAACTTGAGTATTTCTTATATACATTTCGAGTGTTATTCCCTTTCCCGGTTTCCAGGCAATCATCCCCCTCCCCCCTCCCCTTCCTTACGGGTGTTCCCCTCCCAACCCTCCCCCCATTGCCGCCCTCCCCCCAACAGTCTAGTTCACTGGGGGTTCAGTCTTAGCAGGACCCAGGGCTTCCCCTTCCACTGGTGCTCTTACTAGGATATTCATTGCTACCTATGGGGTCAGAGTCCAGGGTCAGTCCATGTATAGTCTTTAGGTAGTGGCTTAGTCCCTGGAAGCTCTGGTTGCTTGGCATTGTTGTACATATGGGGTCTCGAGCCCCTTCAAGCTCTTCCAGTTCTTTCTCTGATTCCTTCAACGGGGGTTCTATTCTCAGTTCAGTGGTTTGCTGCTGGCATTCGCCTCTGTATTTGCTGTATTCTGGCTGTGTCTCTCAGGAGAGATCTACATCCGGCTCCTGTCGGTCTGCACTTCTTTGCTTCATCCATCTTGTCTAATTGGGTGGCTGTATATGTATGGGCCACATGTGGGGCAGGCTCTGAATGGGTGTTCCTTCAGTCTCTGTTTTAATCTTTGCCTCTCTCTTCCCTGCCAAGGGTATTCTTGTTCCCCTTTTAAAGAAGGAGTGAAGCATTCACGTTTTGATCATCCGTCTTGAGTTTCATTTGTTCTAGGGATCTAGGGTAATTCAAGCATTTGGGCTAATAGCCACTTATCAATGAGTGCATACCATGTATGTTTTTCTGTGTTTGGGTTAGCTCACTCAGGATGATGTTTTCCAGTTCCAACCATTTGCCTACGAATTTCATAAAGTCGTTGTTTTTGATAGCTGAGTAATATTCCATTGTGTAGATGTACCACATTTTCTGTATCCATTCCTCTGTTGAAGGGCATCTGGGTTCTTTCCAGCTTCTGGCTATTATAAATAAGGCTGCGATGAACATAGTGGAGCACGTGTCTCTTTTATATGTTGGGGCATCTTTTGGGTATATGCCCAAGAGAGGTATAGCTGGATCCTCAGGCAGTTCAATGTCCAATTTTCTGAGGATCCTCCAGACTGATTTCCAGAATGGTTGTACCAGTTTGCAATCCCACCAACAATGGAGGAGTGTTCCTCTTTCTCCACATCCTCGCCAGCATCTGCTGTCCCCTGAGTTTTTGATCTTAGCCATTCTCACTGGTGTGAGGTGAAATCTCAGGGTTGTTTTGATTTGCATTTAAGGGAACTTTTTCTATCCGTCCCCATGAGCCAAATCCGCTAACTCAGACTGCTACTTTGCCACGCTTTCCACAAGCTGCCCTCTCCTGGCTGTCTCCCTTTTAGCGGCCCTCTCCAGTGGTCCCCTGGGCGGTAGTTACCACACCTGGCACACACACTCATATCTCCTTCTGCAGGCCCTGCGTGTACTCACTCCGTGCGGGAAACAGAACCAGATCCACACGCTCCAATTGCCTCTCAGCCATTTCTTTCTCACACACTGTCCTCTTCAGCTTGGTAAAATCAAAGTTCCTGAAACTTACAATTTAGCAATTAGATTTATATGTTAAATTCTCAATCCACAATTCATCCACATAGTAAATTCTCTGACAATTGATAAAGATATAAACTGCCCACCTAGACAAGATAAAATTGATCTAGTTCACCTAAATCTGAACCATCCTACTCCATAGACTCCATCATGATCTCTCTCTTTCCTCCTCTCTCCTGCTTTACAAAAACTTTGTCCCCATCCCACTCTCTACTGTCCAATCATGTATTGCCTAGATTTCAACCTACATATTACTTAAAATATATGCCTGAACTTAAATCCATATCTTAAAAACATCAATGTCCACTCCATCACCCATGATATCAAGAATCCATCATACAGATATTAATGCACATTATTTAGTTAGTTAATAAAATATAGGTGTGATTTGAAATCCTGCTCCTGATGCCCTCTTAAATCAAAAGCTTAAACTTGTGAATTTTTCAATGTCAAAGTCTACAAATAGGAAAATAGAAGTTTTGAAGAACAATCTCTGAATTCTACATTTCCCTTCTTATTCCACCAAAGGACCCTGTACACACAACGCTTACAGACATCCTATAAAACAAGTTTCCTCCAGATAACACTTTGAAAGGCAGCATTCGAATCCCAAATCAAATCAATCCTCTCTTCTACCACAGAGGCCTTTAACAAGCTATGATTAAACTATATTTAAAACAGCACATAAAATCAGGCTATCAAAATTGAATTAGTCTTTCTATTCCTTTCTGTTACTTTAGGTGAAGGACATAGTTAAAAGAATTAACTCAGAAAGGTCCATATTTAAGAAGCATATTTAGCTGTTTTCATACCAAACATATTAACTTCCCTAATTTGATTCTGAAGTCACTAATTCCTGTATATCTAATTTGAGAAGAGGTTTAAAAAAACCTCTCTACTTGATATTACATCCCTGTTTCCTCAAGCATTAGAATCAGATGTTGTGGCTGGAAGCCAAGGCTACTATGCATCTTTACAAATACATACAAGATGGTAAAAAGGCTACAGTAAATAAATACTGCAGTCTGATAGCAAGCTCACAGGGGAATGTGTAAGAAAACATGAGTGTGCATGCTTCACTCATGGCCTGTTTTCCATGGTAAGAAGTTACACGCATCCAGAGTTCCCTGAATGTCATGTAGTGCCCTACAGGTTTCCCAATGACTGCTGCATTTCATATCTCTAAGCAATGATGCTGATGCAGTAGTGATCACTTTTTGACAGTTCCAGAAACTGGAGGACAAGATTCTAAGTAAGTGACTTGATTAGAATGGAACAAATGTGTACTTTTCTTGTTAGAATTGCCGGTAATTGCTCAAGGAAAAAATTTACATTGTAAAAAGCATAGCTAAGTACTCAAAAAGAAATGTGCAAAAGTAGACACAGTGAAGATTGGGACTGCTGTGCACAGGCCTGATGTGTCCATATTTCAGGGTGAGAATTTGTTCTGTGAGGTCTCATATTGACATGGACCTTTGATTAACCTCCCTTTTCTATACACACTGAGTTATAGTTAAACTCATATCATTAATTTTCAGGGGAGTTGTGATAATTTTTATTTAATTGGCAAAGAATTATTTATTTGGTATTCATATCATCTATTCATATATATATATATATATGATAGAAATCAAAGGACTTATCATGTCTCTCTCTACACCCTACTATAATTTTGCCCATCCATAGCAGAGTTGGTATTTTGTTCCAAGTAAAGGCCTTTCTCAGCACCCCAAGTACTTTCCTTGTGAGTTATCCTTGACGTTATCCCTGAGGTATTCTACTAAAACCGATAAGCAACAACAAATACTCAGAAAGTGAAAATCTAAAATTCCTAAGTGTGGTCACAAAATCCCTGCTGTTTTGCCTTCAGTAGCAATTGCCACCGTCTAAAGAGATCTACTACTTCAGTCTGACAATAGAGAACTACACTTCGTTTTGTTTTATTATCTGTTTTGGTTTTGGTTTGTTTTAATCTACTCACAGCTTAGCTCTGTGCACAGTATCAAAGTTCATACAAATGTTTTCTTCCTGAGAGTTTGTACTTTTATTTCTTCACATTATAGCTTACAAGATAAACTTTCTTGTTGTTCTTCCTTCCTTCCTCCTTTACTTTTTATTTTGGTTTGACTTTCAATTTCTCTTTATTTTTCCTTCTGAGTCAGTATTTACTGAGTCCTGTTACTGAGCCGGGTAGTTTACCTGAATTGTTTTATTTTTCCTAACAATCCTCTGAAGTGAGCACTTATGACAGAGAAAACAGTGTTGTGTGTTGTAATGTTACAGAATCTGACCCCAGCCAAGAACAAAATGGTATGATTCTCAATCTATTTCTTCCCATCATTCCACACTGCTGTCAAGAATTCATGCTCAGTCTTTTATTTTAATTGGATATTTCTTTATTTACATTTCAAATGTTATTCCCTTTCCCAGCTTCCTGTCCATAAGCCCCTCATCCTCTCCCCTCCCCTTCTTATATAAGCATGTTCCCCTTCCCATCCATCTCCCTGCCCTCCTCACAATCCTTTACACTGAAGGGTCCAACCTTGGCAGGATCAAGGGCTTCTCCTTCCATTGGTGCCCAACAAGGCCATCCTCTGCTATATATGCAGTTGGAGCCATGGGTCAGTCCATCTATAGTCATGCTCAGTCTTAACATTGCTATTCTCATGCCTTCAGATGTTGCCTGGAAGCCCAAGGAACCCTCAACCATATGCTCACTCACACCCTTTTCTGGTCCCCACTGCTAGTCAATCTTGGATTCCAGGATTTAGGTTCCCTTCCCCCCACCACATCAGTGGTCTCTGCCTGAGCCTGAAATGCAGAAAGAATGTTTTTCCCTCTGAGTAAGTCCAGGTCTGTACTTAAAACTACCCACAGTCCCCACATGTCCCTCTGAGTAATGTGGCACCTTCAATTTCACAATCACCACTCTCACATGGGGGAAAATGGGAAAGGAATTTTTTGAAAGCATGGTCATCATTGACTTCTCAGGGTAAACCTCACCAATGTAAGTTATTCAACACTTGGCATGAGCCCCACTGTGTATAATGTTTTCAGAAACTCTAAGTTATTTTATATAGTAGAAAAACAGAAGTCTTAGAAAAGCTACAGAAATGTAGCATGAACCTCCTCATTCATAAAGTTGTATATTTCTTGTTTGGAATATATGTTTTTTGGGGGGTTGTTGTTTGGTTGGCTATGTTTGTTTGTTTGTTTGGGTTTTTGTTTTGTTTTGGGGTGTTCTTATTGTTTTTTTTTCAGTTACCACCTGCCTCAGACAGGTTCTCTTCCTAGGCCCCTACTTATCTGCTGAAGTTGAAATTAACATGGTTTTCTTCAAGACTGATCAGTCTCAATTTTTAGAAGATTCATTGGCTTTCTTTTAACAGAGAGTTCAGAAAGACAATTTCTATGTAATGCTGTGAATTTCTAATATGTGTAATATATTCTAGGTGCCTCAGAATTGTAAAAGGGGATTATGCAATTCTCACAGCGTTATAGATTCTCACATGACATTGCCAATTAAGCTACCAGAACAAAGCAAATGCTTGCTTCAGTGTATGCTTACCAATAAGGTTTCTGATTTCTGACTTGACATCAAAAATGTCTAAGAATAAGACGTGCAGCATCATGATGACGAGGAGAGCTTTGCTAGCCTATGCTCATTAGTGTTCTCTTTCAGGGCCCATGAAATAGCAGTGAATTTCACATTATTGAAACACACTTTTTTCAAATCTGTTTATCATAATTTTGATTGAATTTTGAGCTTTCTGCCTTAAATTCATTTATATATCTTAGGACAACATGAGAAGAAAATTCCAGCAATTTTGTTGTAGTTTTGATGTGGCATATTTTTAAAAATTTTTAAATATCTAAATTTATTATTTTTCATATATGCTAGATGTATGTGTGGGCACATGTGTTTGATATGTGTTTAAGCGCTTACGCATGGTTGTATATATGGAAGCCAAGAGTCAACTTTATTCTTTACCGCCTTTCAAAATGTTGTTTTAGGTAAGTTCTCTCAAGCTTGAAACTTGCCACTTTTGGCTAGATGGATAGTCAGGGAATGCCAAGGTCTGCCCATTTTTTGGGACACTTCAGTTCTCAGGTTATACAGATACACTGACACAAAAGGCATTTACATGGGTAGTCAAAATCTACTCAAAATTTAAATTTAAGTCCTCATGTTTGCACATCAAGCACAATTGTTAGCCCAAAAATCAATCTCTCCTCTCTCTCTCTGTCTCTGTAGATATAGATAGATAAATGCATGCCTGTATCTGAATGTATTTATATAAAACTTATTTTTATACTAGGGATTTGAATTAACTTTTAATTATTATTTATCCTACAGGAAAAAAAAACAAGAAAAACTTCATTTCTTTACCCCTTAGATAAACTATCAATCTTTTATCTTGTAATGAGTTACACTTTTTATATTAAATTAAATATCACATTACCTAGAAATTTCCCTGAGATTCTTAACATGCTACTTTTTACTGCCAAAAATCTTCCATGATTTTATGCAGAATTGCATAGAATCAAAATACTCAAAGTTTGTTCCAATTACAAATGTATCTTTCTCTATATAAAGGCTGATAAGACACTGTACAGCAACTGTGTCCAGTAGTGTTTGTGTTTTCAGCTTGATAAATGAGTCTAACAAAGAGTATTAGTATCTTGTCGTAGAGTTTCCATTGCTGTGAAGAGACACCAGGACCAAGGCAACTCTTATAAAAGAAAACATTTAATTTATAGCTAGCTTACACGTTTAGAGGTTTAGTCCATTATAATCATGGTGAGAAGCATGACAGCTTCTAGGCAGACATGGTGCTGGAAAGGAGCTAAGAGTTCTCCATCTTGATTTGCAGGTAGTAAGAAGGAGATAATCTCCAGAGCAGAGCCTGAGCATAGGAGACCTCAAAGCCTGCCTATACAGTGACCCATTTCCTCCAACAATACCCTACCTACTCCAACAAGACCACACTTCTAATAGTGCCACTCCCTATGGGCAAAGCACTCAATCACATGAGTCTTTTGGGACCACACCTATTCAAACCACAACATTCTACTACTTGGCCTTCACAGAATCATAGCCATAAAATAATGCAAAATACCATTCAGTTCAAGTTCAAAGGTCCCCATAGTCTATCACAGTCTCAGCAATGTGTAAAAGACCAAAGCTCAAGGTCTCTTCTAAGATTCACAGTCTCTTAACTATAATCTCCTGTAATTTCAAAATCAAACACCAGATTACATACTTCGAACATTTCATGGCACAGGTTATACATTGCTATTCCAAAAAGCAGGGAACGGAGCACAGTGAGGAACTACTGGACTAAAACAAGACTAAAAGCCAGCTGGCTAAACTCTAAATTCTGCACCTCCATGTTTGGTGTCAAATGCTCTTCGGGTCTACAACCCCTTTCAGCTTCGTTGACTATAACACATTTCTTTCTCTTTGGCTGTTTCCACTTACTGTTAGCAGCCCTCCTCAGCAGGTAACCCACAGCTCTGGCTTCAATAACATCTTGTGGTTTTCAAGACAATTTAAGCTTCACCTATACAGCTTCATGTAGTGGCCTCTGGAGGCCTCCATATACTTGGTCTTAGCAATCTCCCTTAGTTGCAAAGGGAGATTCTATAACACTTTTCACACAATGGTCTTTCTAGGAATCCATGCAGAGATACCCCTGACACATTCCTTAATGACACAGAGGCTTTCCTTAATCACAGAGGGAGATTCCATAACTCCGTAACCCCATTCTTATATCCTTTATTCTAAGGCCAGAGCCACATGGCCAAAGCTGCTAAGTTCTGGTGCTTGGTGGGGTTAGGACATGGCCTCCTTATTCAATTACATCATCAGGATTCTGTTTTTCATAGTGTCCTTCACTGTCTAAGCTTGGCTGTCCTAGAAATTGACTCTGTAGACTGTCCTTGTGCTCAGACATCAGCATGCCTCTGACTCCTTAGTGTTGGGATTAAAGGTGTATACCACCATGCCTAGACCTAAGCTTTTCTTTCATTTCTTTTAACAAGATGGTGGCCTCTGAGTTTGGCATTTCACCAAGGTCACAACTCCCTTTATTTAATTTAATATCATTAATCTGTTTATCTCCTTGAACACAGGATTCAATTCATTTCACTTCTAGATGCTCCTTTAACCTTTAAACCATACATTTTGTATTTTTTCTTTGCTTAGCTTGTTATAATTAATCAAACTGCTTTTCACAAGAGTGAACTACAGGACATACTCTATGCTAGGTTGTTTTGAGATTTTTTTTTTTTTGGTCAGTGAAATTAATTTAAATCTCTTCACTTTTTTCTCAAGCATATGCTTCAGACAAGAGCAAACGAGCAGCCACATTCTTCATTAAAATATTACAAGAACCATCTCTAGGCAACATACTAAAATTCTATTCCTCTGAAACCACTTGAATCAGACCCACAAATTCAAATCACCCTCAGTTCCACTCTCTTTCATGTTTCTACTATTATGGTCCATTTAGCCCAATTTAAAGCATTTCACTGCTTTCCAAAGTCCCAAAATCCACATTCCTCCAAACAAAAGCATGCGTAGGCCTATCACAGCAATACCTTACTTGTGGTACAAACTTCTGTCTTAGTTAGGATTTTACTGTGGTGAGGAGAGAACATGACCAAAGCAACAAACTCTTATAAAGCAAAACATCTAATCAGGGCTGGCTTACTGTTTCAGAGTTTTAGTCCATTATCATCATATTGGGAAGCATCCCATGTTCAGGTACACATAGTGCTGAAGAAGGAACTGAGAGTTTTACATCTTAATCCACAACCAGCAAGAAGAAGTCTGTCTCCACACTGGGCAGAGATTTAGTATAGGAAACCTCAAAGCCCACTCCCCCAGAGACATGCTTTCTCCAACAAGAACATACAAACTCTAAGAAGGCCACTTCCTATGGTCCATCATTTAAACACCTGAGTCTAGTAGGACCATACTAATTGAAACCACTATGCATCCCTACAAATGTTTTTATTTTTAAAACCATTGCAATGGATCTGGGTAGACTGCTCAGTGGTTTAGAGCTCTTGCTCTTGCAGAGAATTGGTTTTCTCAGCAAACACCTGGTGGTTCAGAATCACCTGTTACACCTGTTCCAGGGGATTCAATGTCTTTTTCTTGTCTTCATTGGGTAGGTGCCAGACACATGTGTGGTATACTTAGATACACTCAGGCAAAGTATTAATATGTATAAGATTAAATAAATCATTTTAAAATTAAATTTTCTGTAATGAATTTTTATGTTCTAGATGACAAACTTAGTTATTTTAAATTAAACCACTTTTAATTCACCATAAAGAAACAACAATGACTAGTGTACCTTCTCAGAAGAACAAGAAATGAAATAGATGAGAAAATAAATACTTGGGTATGATGGATGCACAGATGAAAATTGATTTATATAGAAATAAATGATAGATAGATAGATAGATAGATAGACATAGATAGATAGATAGATAGATAGATAGATAGATAGATAGATAGATAGATAGATAGATAATATTTATCTGGACCAGTAGTTTGAAACCTGTGGGGTACAACATCTTTGAGGACTGAATGGCCCTTTCAAAGAAGTCTCCTAAGACTGGAAATATCAAATATTTACATTACAATCCATAACAGTAACAAATTTAGTTATGAAGTAGAAACAAAAATAATTGTATGGTTGAGGCAATCACAACATGAGGACCTGCGTTAAAGGGTAGAAATATTAGGAAGGTTGAGAACCAATGATCTAGACAAACTTAAGAATATCTCAGTGGTAAAAGAACTTGATGCTTTTACAAAGGCCCAGGTTCAACCACTAAAATGCAATAGTTAATCACTACTGGGTATAACTCCAGTTCCACATGATTAGACATCTTGTTCTGGCCTCTTACAGGCACTTCATGCATATAGTAGATGTATATATGTGCATATAAAACACTATTATATGTAAATGAAAACAAATAAATCTTCTAAAAAAGATTTAATAGCTAGAATGAAAAACAAAATGCATTATTATTGTTGCCCAAGAATGAAGTTATATGTGCTAATAACCTTCCTTTGTGATCATAATTCAATAGGAAATATTTGTTATACTTCTAATAGTTCCCAAAGCCAGCTGTTGTTGACATGATAATAGGTAGCAATTTCATGCAACATTTTTTATATAGAACAAATTTGGGCTACAAAAAAGATTCAGTGCTTCAGAGTACTTTCATCCATTCTAGATTATCTAAATCTGTACCTAGTATCTACATCAAACTCCTCCCAGCCATCTTTAACTCCTTGTGCAAGGATTTGATGCCTCTAGCTTCCAGGAGCGTCTACACACTCATGTATTTAGATGCAGACACAGATGCATCTAGATACAGTGTAAAATAATCAAAACAACGTTCTAAAGAGAAATGGAACAAGTAATATGGAAAGAACACCATGATCGCTCCTCATTGGGAAGGGCTTTGCACTTCTGCTCAGTCACTGATAGGGATTAACTAGAGAAAATAAACCACTGCCTACTGTTAGGAAGCAAATGATTGGTAGTTTATGGCTGTACAAAATCAGGAACTAATATGAAATACATGACCATAGGAGGAAATTAAATCCTAAAATATAAGAGTCCTGAATCAAATGGACAAATCAAACTCATTGCAGAGACTATGATTTTCAAATCTGATCCATAGATGGCAGAAAAAAAATGTCATTACAGGACCTACCTTATGGCTACCACTTCTTAACACAATTAGTCTGTCAGTAAGGACGAAATATAATTAGTATGTGTCAACATGAACGTCTTCTTTTTCCAGCTTTACTGAATCAGGTTGTAAAGCTCACAGTTTGGCCTCTCCAGGAAAGCCTACAGACATCAAGCCCTGCCTGGATTTGTGTGGTCTGATGAGCATCATGGCTATTACCACTAGTGTCCTTAAGGCCTGTTCTGAAAGGAGAAACCCTTCTTCACTTCTGAAGAGTTAGGATACTTCAAATGCTTCTCCTTCTTGTGTGAAACAGGTAAACATGGTTTCCCTCAGAGTACTGTGCCTTTGAGGCCTGAGACACCTGTTTACCATCACACTTAAATATCATGCTACCTCAGGTCAAATTCCATTGGGCTCTCTTTGGATTTGAGGAGTTGTCACTATCCTCTGTGGCCCATTCCTTCTGTAGGCTGGCTTCATTCCCCCAGGCACAATGGTTGTGATAGGAAACCAATGCCTGGACATATAATTTTCGTCTTCCTTTCATATGCCACCCAGGGCCAAGTCCTGCCCATGCAGACCTACTTGTTGGCTGTCTCTCCTGCATGAACAGACCTCCCAGAATCTTGACCTCACACACACTGAATTCCTGGAGGTAATGACCCACCCACAGAACTGGTTGACCTTCCCAGTTGTGACGTTTTCCTGGACTTAAATGGAAAACATTTTCACCCTCTCTGAAAATGACTGGACACCACAGGGCTCATCTTTCCTAAACAACCCTCAGGCTCGATCAGTTCCTTTTGACTCACACAATTCAATTTTTATATCTCTATGTGCCTATAGTGTCAGAATTCTCTAGAGGGACAGAACTAATAAAATGTATGTTTATAATATAATATGTATTAAAAAGGAAGGTTTATCCAATTGCCTTATATGATAGAAGTTCAACAATCCAACAACATCTGTCTGCACTCTAAACAATCAGAGATCTAGGTAGCTGGTCTGCTCAAGCAGCTGAAGACCTCAGCAGTCCAAATCTGCTTTTAAAGGCCTGGAAGTTCCCCGTGGAACTGTTGGCATTAAAAGAGCTGAAGAAGTCAGCGCTGATGTTAAAAGAAAACACAGTGAACAAACATGAACTCACTCAAATAAGGAGGAAGTCAAATATGCACACTTGACCTTCCAGCAACTTTTTGTCATGTAGACTGGCAGACGTTGCCAGATGTTTCCAACAGGCAGGCTGGGCCTTTCCCTCCATTCCCTCCCAGTCCTCTCTGGAAATGCTTGCTTTCCAGCTATACCAGAAAAAGATGCATTTTACCTGTCCTTGACATGTCTTAATCTAGTCAGGTTGATAACCAAGATTAGCCATAATAGTCACCAGAGAAAGAATATAGTAATTAGTTGGTGACAAAACCCTCCCCCACATTCAAGATATCTTTATAGTGTACAGATTTGTAGATACAAGTTAGATGCTTAACATGTTAATGCAAACTATAAATTGTAGTGTGTTGTATGCTTTAATACAACCCTAATTTATGACTTGTAATCACATAATTTTAATAAATGTACCTTTTGCAAATGTATAATTTATACTTATATATGGTAGTCACTCTACCTCATAGGGTGTCCCAACAAATATCAAAACAAAAGTATTTGGTGAGCAATTGTATCTATTCTAAATATGCATGCCATGTTTTTTCTTAGACATAGAGTTTGACATATCCACTGACTGAACTAAACAACCACAATAGGAATAATAGGTGTCTGCAACTAAGGTCCATGATACCATAGCCCTGGGCTTTAGATAAGGTTTCCAGTATCAAAACTGATTTCCTGTAAATGTGGTTGGTTATCATCATAACAGTCATACCACTATTGCACAAGGAAGCCTGCCTTACCTCACAGGTCATCATTGTAGTATGCTGAATACACTGTTAAGTAAGACAATTGATGACTTTTTTTGTAGTCACCATAATACTCTGAAGGCTATCCAACAGTAAGGAAGTTTCTAGAAATACTTTTATTACATTGATAAAAGGAGAATTATTAACAAATATGTATGGAATCACATAAATAGTTAACATGATCTAACTAAAATTTATCAAAATTGGTCTATTTAATAATGCATGATTAGTTATGACATAATGGGAATAAAACCTTCCAAAAGAGATTCTACTATTAAACATGTTATATACTTTCCAAGTTCCTATTATTTCTTTCCTTAGTGGTAGAGTGAATTGAATTAAGTGCAATATATCTTAAAAGAATCAATACAAGCACAACTTTAGAAAATAAGTGCTCAATTTGGGTTTGTTTCCTTTTTAAAAGACTGAAATTAACTATATGGTCCAATTAGCAATTTAAATAGATGAAGGTTGAAAGAGAGACTTTTTCTAATTTTGATTCCAACAGTCTATTTGCCACTTTCATTTGTTTTTCTTATTTTTGCCCAGGAATAATGAGTTGATTAAAAAGAACTTGGCACGCTAGAAATTAACAACAACCACAAATGCATTTGAGATCATTACAAAATGAAATTCAATTATCAGCAGAGCTTAGAGTGGCTCATTTTCCGTGAAATAGTTCTTGGTCTTTATGCTTCATTCACCCAAGTGTCTGCTGTCTTTCAGAGTCCTGAGGTATCTCTGGAACAAAGCAAAATAAGACTTCACATGCAAAAATGTTCAATATCACACACAAGATAAAATGTTGAGAATGTGTGTGTTCTTTAGATCATAGAACTAGTCTTTATTAAGTGTGATGCTATGAACTGAATAGGCATTATTAAAAACTATGAATTCAAAGAAAGAATAGTGATGCCCTAAGCCAAGAATAGCAATCTCATCTATCTTACAGGAACTTGAAATATTGAATGCATATCCGAATGTCACTGTTTCTGACTGGAATGGGAAGAAGACTGGAATAACATATTCTTATCTCTTATTCTCCATGTGATTTTTCTAAAAATCACCAGTGAAATATCACCAACCATATTATCTGCAACTCACCATATAAACTCAAAGCATGTCTAGGTCATGCTGGCCACACAACCTTCTATAATTATAAAGTCTGTCCATGATTGATCTCACAATCATATTAAAAAAACTGTATTTCTAATACTGCATGCTTCCCTCCTATAGGTGGAATAAGCTTATGTCAGAATACTAATAACTGTCAGTGCAGATCTCTTTTTGGAGATTGGCATAGGTGATGTAACATCTTTCAGTATATTTTTAGACCATAGAAATTTCTCTCATTTTTTGATATAAAACTTAATTTATTACAAATTTTGTTTGTAGTTCTTACACTCTCAATGTGAGCTCTGCTAGAACTGGCTGCTCCACAAGTGAAGCATTCCCTGGGGGCATGGGATAAGGGAAGAGCCCCATTCTTCCTCAGTGCTGGGGGTGGGGGAAGACACTACCCTCTTCTCCTGCCCTCCTCTGGGATTCAGATGAAACCACAAGCCTAGGGCTTCTCCTCAGCACGCCTGTTCCTAGAGTTGAAGGGTAGTGACCAAGAGATGGAGAAAAGGACAGAAGGCAAAATGTTGATTCAAAAATGAGAGGCCAGGGGGTGAGGGTCATAGAAATTTCTAGTACCACAGATCCTACTGAATCACAAGGTACTATGGCTTAGATTTGAAATATCATCATAGGCATGCATGTCATGGGTGGCACTTGAAATGTCACAGGAAGAAACAAATGAATATTTTTGTCCTCTGCTTGTGATGACATTTTGGAAACCTCTGGTACCTTTACCGGATGCAAGCCCAGTTAACAGAAATAGAGCGTTAGGGATAGACCTTTGAGGTAATAGATTGCTTCTGGTTCTAGAATGCTGTCTGGTCTTTAACAGTACAAGGTAGGCCATAATCATGTCTTCCCTGACATGACAGAGTGAGACCTTTGGAGTGAGACCTTTTAAACCATGAACCAAAATAAACTCTCCATTTGTTAACTAGTTTCTTTCTGGTGTTTTGTCATGGCAACTAGAGAAGTAACTAATCCTTGAGGTCTAGTTGACAAGACTGCTTTTAGTGACTGACAAACAAGTTTTGGAGGTCTCTGTTAATAACTTCTGATATTCCATATTATTTAAATTTGTACAAATTAAATAATAAGCACTGGCAGGTACAATTATAATAAATAACAGATGATCAGTGTGAAAACTAAGTGGTTAAAAACAACGTGCATAAATACTGAACAAGTTTTGAACTCCATTTTTGATTTAGTGGAAGAACAAACAAACTTGAATAAGCTGTTCTGCACTGCAGAGACATTTCCTAAAAAAATGGCAACCATGAAGTAGTCTCCAGACTGTTTGAGTTGCTTTCCTTTCCTGTGGAATATGTATTTCTCATCAAAATATCCAGAATTGGCACTGCCTGCTCACCAAGAGCATACCATGGTGGAGCTATCAGGATTCTTCAAAAGAGTCATAGTTTGGAATTTATAATGTCATTGAGGAAAAAACTAACATATCCTTGGGACAAGACAATTGATAAATTCTCTATTATGTGAGAACAGATTCCGATCCTGATTCCTAATGGCTTCCAAGAAAATGAAGTGTGCAGTGGATGACTGCCTACCACGGTGCAGACTATTTTAACCTCTTCTGATAAAATGCCATATCTGACACAGAAGCTTTGCTTACACCATTGATTGTCAAGACTGTGATGATCGTTCTAGTTGGGCTGCCAGTATAAGGGGTAGAAAATTGGCGCAGACTGTGAAGAGACCAATGATGTAAATGTGTATGTAACTCAAGTTATGTGTCTGTAAACACGTTCACATGTTTCAATATCTGTACTCAAAATGGTTGTATCATAAGTCAAGACCTTCAGAAGTTGATGAGGTCATTAAACATAGCCACTATGAATAGATGTGTTCTCCTACACAAAAGTCCCCAAGGCTATTCTTACTCCTTTCTGGCAGGTGAGCTAGAAGAGAATGGCATATGAGAAAAAGGCTGTCCGCAGACATTGAATCCTCTAGGTTCTTGAGCAAGGATGTCCTGATCACAGAACTGTGGGAAAAATCATGTTCTGTTTCCAAGTCACTCATCTATACTAATTTTATGAGCATTGTCAAAGTATTAATAAAGAATCATTGTCCTATAAAATTGACTTTCTTGAGAGATTTACATGTGCCCTCCTGTTAAGGAATGATTATCTTATAAGGTACCAGTTAACCTATTTGAGAGCTTTGCATGACCTTTAAGAGAGAGGAGGGTTGAACTATGTTCTCAACAAAGGGGAAAGTAGACAATTGTTCAGATCAACAGGAAAAGGAGATATCAAGGTCATTAAGGGCTTTTCCCTTCCAACTATCAGGATTATGCCTTTCTTTATGAAATTGTGTACTTTGTCATTTAATGAAGAGAGGATCCAGTTATCACTGTTAATCTACAAATCAGTCACTTAAATAGATAATAAGGCTTGAGAATATTTAAAAATACTAGTAATGAGGCACTCTGACATTCACTAGTCCTTTTGACATTGTACCCTATCACACTGACCAAATAGTTTCCCCATTTAAGTCACGGTCAGCAGTAACCAAACATCACAGCTTTCACATTACTGTGTCCCTGTGTTTCACTCAATGTGAAACATTACACATGTAGGTGTTCCCTTTTACCTACTTTCCTTTATTCCATCACCCCGAATGAAAGAGTTTACTAAGCCTGATAGAGGATTCTAAGGAACAAGTTATTCAAAATCTCCTTCCACCTTTAATACAATTCCCATTGTCACAGCCAGTGGGAAATTCATCCTGAGAGAGTGTCTTCTGAGACAATTCTTTGAAACAGGTTTTTTTTTTGTTTGTTTTTGTTTTTGTTTTTTTTTTGTCAGCTGCTCTGCAAAGCAGAGCTTAAAACTGACCTTCAGATCCATATGGTGGTGCATTAAAGGACAGTTCTAGGAAAAGAAATTCAAATGGGGCAGAATGTGAAATAAGTGATGCATGTAGAGGAGAGACTGAGGGAGAATGTGCTCCCATGAAATCTAACTTCGAACTGATTCACCATTCCTGACATTCACTCTGTAAGAACAAAACCCAGGGAGTATTCTGCCATGAGGCAAGGGGATTAGCCTTTGTATCCTTCTATTGAGAAACCATTTCTATGTGCTGACCCTGCCTGGTGCTGGGGGTATTGCAGCATTGCCTCTTTCTTTTCTTTCTTTCTTTCTTTCTTTCTTTCTTTCTTTCTTTCTTTCTTTCTTTCTCTCTTTCTTTCTCTCTTTCTTTCTTCCCTTCCCTTCCCTCCCTACCTCCTTCCTTCCTTCCTTTTCTTCTATCTTTCTTTCTTTCTTTCTTTCTTTCTTCCTTTCTTTCTTTAACTTTTACTTCTTTACAATCTAACCATTGCCTAGCTCCAGCCTCCCCCCACCACACACACATACACACACACACACACACACACACACACACACACACACACACACATACACAGTTCCTCATTCCATACCTCATTCCCCCTTTCAATAAGAGAATGTTCCCCCATGCACATACTGGGCCTCTTCACTCTCTGGGACCTCAGGTCTCTCAAGGCTTAGGCTCATCTCCCACTGAGATCAGACTAGGCAGTCATCTGCTATACATGTGTCCAGGGACTCAGATAAGTTCCTGTATGCTGACTCCTTGGTGGCTCAGTGTCTGAGAGATCTCATAGGATTGGATTAGTTAAGACTACTGTCTTCTTAGGGGGTCAACCTGCTCCTCAGCTTCTTCCAGCCTTTTCCCTAATTCAAGCACAGGGTTCCCTGACTTCATTCCAATGGTTTGTGTGAAAGTATCTACATCTTGTCTCAGTCAGCTGCTTGCTGGACCTCTCAGAGAACAGTCATGTTAGCCTCCTGTCTTTAAGCACACTACAACATCAGTAATAATGTCAAGCCTTAGAATCTCCCTTAATGTGGATCCCAAGTTGGGCTGAGTCACAGGACTGCCTTTCCCTCAGTCTCTTCTCCATTTTTGTCCCTGCAGTTCTTTTAGACAAGAACAATCTGGGTCAGAATTTTTGATGGCAGGATGGCAACCCCATCCTTCCATTTGATGCCCTGTACTGGAGGTGGACTCTATGAGTTCCCTCTCCTTATTGTTGCACAAATGAATAATGGATACAGAAAATGTTTCATTTATACAATGAAATACTATTAGCTATTAAGAATGAGGACAACATAAGTTTTGCAAATGGATGAAATTAGAAAACACCATCTAGAGTAAAGTAACACAGACCCAAAAGGACATATGTAATATAGTCTCACTAATAAGTGGATATTAGCCAATAAAAATAGACTATATTTTATGGGTGGATTAGGTGTGGATGGGAGGACTGAAACAGGAGGGTTGGAAGGGGGAAGGCAGGAATATCTACTCATAAATTGAGAAAAATGTTATAAAAAGTGAAACAGAGTTAAACGTATGAAATGGGCAGAAGAGTGTAGGTTCACGGTCCTATTATGATAAAGGTTGTGTATTACATTTAGAAACTGCTTAACAACTCTCTTCCCTAACAAGTACAGGGTTGGGAGTTGGATGGAACAAGTATTTAACGTGACTTGCTTTTATGACTTAGCCTAGATTAATCAGGATCTATAGAAACTTATATTAAAAACAACAACAACAAATACCCACCCTGACCAAGAAAGACAAAAGAATGACAAAAGTACAATAACATCTTTTGTTCAGGCAAACAAAATAAACTAACTCATCAAATATTATCAATGATACTTGATGATACAAAAAGGCAAAACATCTAAATATTTTGTACTTCTTAATGCAGGACACATAGAATCAGTAGTAGAATATTCTAGTCACACAATGGAAACTGAATCAGTTCAAGCATCTACTTGTAACTGAGAGTGTGAGGACTTTACACAACACAATCAGCAACATCTAAAACAATGAGCCTATTCTTTTTCTGCAAAAATTACAAACATGAATGAATTGGAAGAGCATACCTACAGATTAAAAGTATCTCTGAGAGGCAAAAGCTCACAGCCAACCATTGAACTGAAAACAGGGCCCCCCATTGGAGGAGTAGAGAAAGGATCTGAAGGGGTTTGCAACCCCATAAGAACAACAATACCAACCAACCAGAGCTTCCAGGGACTAAACAACCATCCAACGAGTACACATGGACAGGCCCATGGCTCCAGCTGCATATGTAGCAGAGGATGGCCTTGTTGGGAGGAGAAGCCCTAGGTCCTGCCAAGGCTGGACCCACCCCCCCCCCCAGTATAGGGGAATGTCAGGATGGGGAGGCGGAAAGGGGTGGGTGGCTGGTTTGGGGAAAGGGAGATAACATTTGAAATGCAAATAAAAAATACCCAATTAAAAAAAAAAGTATCTCTGACAGAAAAAGATTGCCCCAGATGCAAATTGTGGAACATGTTGGGACAACACTTAAACAAAACAACTGGTAATAAAGAAAAACAATGTTATGAAAGAATTAAAGGAGATTAGCTGAGCACATAATACAATGATACAAAGGCAATGGCTCTATTATCTACATTCATCAAGATTTTGGCTATAGTTTAAGAATGTTAGTATAAACAAAAAGTCATGAATAAGACATTGTCCTGAAACTAAAAGCTAAATTAAGATTCCACATTTTTCCTTTGATTTAATTCATTGAGTAAATTAGTTTAATAACATCTAATCAAAAAGAAACTGGTTTCCTAAATTAACTTCCTCTAGTTTTGAAGGCATCATTTCACATCCTATAAATTGTTCTTACAAGGTTTTGTTTTAAAAGAGCCTTCGCTATACAGGACCATCAAGGATGTTTAATCTAGGAACCCAAAAGGCATCAGCCCTAGGTAAATAGAATAGACACCCAGGAATATCCTACATAAAACAGTAAGTCTGATTTGAGCCAAGGGAGGTTTTTGCCAAAGAGACTTCAAACTGTCCACATTTAACCTCTTCAATCAGTTACTTAAATGTGCCAGTGACTACAGCCAATCAATAAAAATACATTTGAATTTAGAAAGTGGTCTTGCTGAACCATTTTGATCTAACAGTTTAAGAGAAATGGCACACTGAAAGCTCCATGAGTTCTAAGGAAGGACTAGAAAGCAGAAGTGGCACTGAAGCGAAAGAATATCACCTCACACTTAAGAATGCGTTTTCCGGGGTTGGGGATTTAGCTCAGTGGTAGAGCGCTTGCCTAGGAAGCGCAAGGCCCTGAGTTCGGTCCCCAGCTCCGAAAAAAAAAAAAAAAAAAAGAAGAATGCGTTTTCCTCCTCTACAGAAAGGATTCTACTGTTAATACACTTTTATCTTTAAAACCAAGATTGAAAACATTGGGCTACATAGCTTAGTACCTAAGAGCACATTTGTTCTTCTCAAGGTCAGTTCCTATCTCTATCAGGCCTCTCAAAACCTCCTGTGCCTCCAGTGTCTTTGTCTTCTGGCTTCTGTAGGCTTCATGTATACTTACACACACGCACACATGCACACATGCACACATGCACACACGCATACACACACACACACATACACACACATACACACACATACACACACATACACACAGACACACACACACACACACACTTGTAAAATAAACTTTTAAAATGCTGACACTGAGGCTATTTTTAAATCATGGCTGGCAAACACTCCTGAAATTTTATATCTAAAATAATTTTATTCAACATGTTTCCCATTAAAATGAGGCAAAAGAAATACTAGATAAGAACATGTAAGTTTTTATGTGTAGAAAACTTAATCCTAATTCCATATAAGGAAAAATATTAAAAGGTGCAAGATATGCTTATCGAAGAATTAAAACAAACACAGATAATGACACTGAATAAAAATGGCCTTTTGGAAAAGCAATAAAAAATGACACGGCTGACTCACAACAGATACTCATTTCTTTGAGCAAGAGCTTTCATTCTAGTAATAGGTAGCAATATGTTCAATTAAAACTGTTACTTTTAAAAGCATTTTTGAGAATTCAATATAATTATATCATTAGTCCTCTTTCCCATTCAAATCTTCCTGTATATACTTTCATACTCTCCTTTAAATTCATGGCCTTTAAAATTATATATATATATGTATATATATAGAGAGAGAGAATATAGAGAGAGAATATATAGAGAGAATATATATATAGAATATATATAGAATAAGCCCATATAGATAGATAGATAGATAGATAGATAGATAGATAGATAGATACATAGATACATAGATACATAGATACATAAATACATAGATACATAGATACATAGATACATAGATAGATCAGGTTAGATCTTAGAGAAGGGTCAAAATACTTTTTGAAACTTATTTACTGCCATCTTCAAAACAAATGCCTAGAAGATAGTAATCTAACAGACAGACATTATAACTGAAAACATTGTGAAGTTCAATTCCCTTTTGCTTAAATTGTAACAATTTTACCCACTGTATTTGTCAACTTATGTACTGTTCTTATTTCATCTTCTGGATCTTCAAAGGTTCACATCAATTACGTTACACAAGCACTATATACCCTACTTGCTGGTGTTCATATAATATAAGATAACATCTGAATTTATAACTTTTATATTTGCTTAAATAGCCCAGATAGTTAATGAAATCCAATACCCATAGTATCTGGAACTAGCTAGAGACAACTGGCACTTAGGACATCCCTTATATTGTTCCGTAGTGGATAACATCTTTATGGAACCTAGCTTTGACATAGAACCTAACAGTGGCAAGACAGAGCAGCTGTTCCTCAAGCAAAGGTCCTTGTCTGCTTGTATGGAATATTTTCAAAATATTGAGCCGAAGAAAAGAAAAAGGAATGCAATATTATCTCCTTATTTTCAAGTGTTGCTTCACGTGGGGATAGAATATATCCCTTTGAAATTATGAAATTCAAGATTCAACAAAGACAGCCAAAAGTTTATCTGTCCTATTCAACAAATAAAGTAATTAACCTGAGTTATAAAGGATAGAAATATTCCAATTTTGCTTAAATTGCTACTGAAAATGGAGTGCCTTTATCACAGGTATCTATAATAAAAGTAAGAAAAATAAACTTAAATGAAGAAATACTGCAACCTTTACCCGTGGAAAAATAATTTAATCGCTGTGAGGTTTGGTTCACTCCTTTATACATGACAAATCTTACCCAAGTTTGGAAAACACAGGACTGGATGTGAAGCCCACTCATCAGTATTGAAGAAGGAATTAGAATAGAGGGGAAATCATGCAGAATTGACAAAATGGAGGAAACAAATAAATATTATAAATTATTACCACAACTTTAAATATATATAGTTTGGCTTAGCCAGGAAAAGTATCAGTGACACAGAATAACCCCATCTCTATATTTCAGAACCAGCCATAGGACAGGATATAGACATAAAACAAGTTTGCCCACAGGGAAATTAGGTCCCCCACAAATAGCTCTCTACTCTAGTCTCTCCAATTTCCACTAGAGATACCAGATATAGACAGTGATTTTTTTCCCTGAATCTAGAAGTAGATAAATACAGCCAGTGTCGATACAGTAGATCAAACAGAATTGTCTAATGAATGACAGACTGCTAAGTGGCGAGGAATAAAACCAGGAAGAGTAGAGAACAGGCTCCATACAGCTTGGTCAGACATGTATGTGACAATGTCTGATTTCAAGATTCCATGACCACACTAGTCTCTTGAGATAAAATTCTGGAATGTTCATTAAAGCTCAATAATCAATGGAATCTAATCAGTAATTGCAGAAAAGTCAATTAATTGTCCACTGGCACCCTCCCAGGGATTAGGAATTTATTGTGCTTCACTTTCTGCCATGATTTCTGATGTCATAAGAAGTGGAGAATTGGAATATAGTACCAGGTGAATTTTTAAAAGAAAAAAAAAAGTGTTGGTCTACAGAAGCAAATCTGATCAGAATCCTGAATTCCATAGACAGTTCTTCCTTGGTAACAGCTGTGCATGTGTGGATTTACACCAGAGTTCCACAGTCTCCTCTTCGTGTAGTAACCTAAGCTATGAACATATAGATAAGACTTTGTGTGTCCCTTAGGTGTAGCGCCATGACTGATTGCACTCCTTCTTAAAAACAGAACAACAGATTTGCTTGCATTAATGAGATTTTCAAATAATGTTTGTATTTCTGGAATCCCTCTCTAAGGGATGTCCAGGACTGCATGTAAATCCCCAATTCCAGAGAAGTCTCTAAAGCCCTTCCATTTAAGGATTAAGTAGTAAAAAGCAGAGTAAATCTATTAGGTCTGCTTGATGAGCTCCTGTTCTCTGGGTCATTTGCAGAACAGTGCATAAATCACTTCATTAATGTCCCATCCTGTCAACCAAGGGACAGAATGATTACCAAATAGTCTCACACCGGCTGGCTAAGTCTAGGCTTTGCAGCTGGAGAAAAGCCATAGAAAAGTTTGCATCCTGTGAGTCTGTGTGCATTGAGTCCCTAGGCTGCACAGTGCACCACCTGGACTGAATGGGAAGAAGCTTTCCAAGTCCTGTCCCCAGTGATAATTCTAAAACAGAAATGATTGAGTTACACCTGAGTCAACTGATATCCAGGAAATCAATATGACTTAGTCACTGAAAGGTCAGAAAGCAGAAAATACCCTGGGTCATCAGTTTGTCGTTCTTCTTGCTTGGGGGTATGGCTCTGAAGTGAAGGGCACTTCATGAGGTATCATGTATTAGCACACACATAGTGGGAGTAGCCTAAGTCCCTAGAAGGAAGGTTGCATCTTCTTGAAGGTTTTTGATGTTAAATAATTAAAACAAGTTCTATGGCACTATGCTACAGCTCAATGTTGGATGCTTTCTTAATGTGCATGGAGCCCTCCATCCAATCCCCAGCATTGTAATTAAAATAAAATATGGACTTGTACATAAGAGGCTTATTCCAACCACCCTATGCGACTACCTTCATTCAATTCACATAGAAAACTGTTTTAATGGAAACAAAGATAATGCTCTGTTTATTTTTCAACTGTTTTTATTTTATCATAATCTTATATCCCCAAGGGCTCTGCAATACGCTCCAGATTCAGGTGTGTGTTTGATGTCTGATTAAACAGTAATTCATGCTACAAGAATATGAAAGAATTCACACAACATTGGGCAGGGGTAAAGGAATATAGAAGGTCAAACCAGTTTCAGTTGTTCTTTAAGTGAAATTTTCTTTAAAGACTCTAGTATAGAATTTGAAACCATAAAGACTAATAATGATGGTGGTAGTGATGGTGGTGATGAGGTAAATCAAATAAAAGTGAAAATAGCTATTAGAATTAAAAGCTACACCTACCTGAATATCCCATTTGTAAGTGGCACAAAGCTATGTATTTGAAATACATTATTTTAGGTAGTATATTTGAGAAACCTCTGATACAGAGATCCCTATCTTTTTAATAATAATAATTTCCTAAAGAGGAAATGCAGGACTCTTTGTGGGAATGTGGTAGAGATCAGTTCAATTTTAACTACTTTTATAAAGTATATACACTTTAATATATACTTTAATATATACAGCTTTATTCTCATTGTTGTATCAGACAAAGGCAAGTGAGGCAAAGCCCGGCTTCTTTGCCCTATTGTCTAGAGAGTTTAAACGCTTTGCATTTAATGATTGAACTGTGGATTTAATTTATTCACATTCTCACAACCTCCCATTACAATGAAAAATAAGTGGTCTGAATATAAAAACTAAATGAACTGTAGTTAAGTCTGATGATGTCTAGAGAGATTAACGAGCCGGTTAGACACAGGCTTCAGAGAAAATTCCACTGCTGCTGTAATAAACAGATGCTAATAAGTTTCCTTCACTCCCCACAAAAAAGAGCAAGAAAATGGGTTGTCAAGATGTAAAATTAGGATGTTCATTTCTTTGAAAGTTATCTTCCATCACATCATCCAAAACTGAAGTTGTTAACAATTGGAAAGCTGACACATTAACTCCGGACAAACTAGATCTGTCACCATGCAGGGTGTCACATCACTCTGAAAGATGTGGCGTTGGGATCTGATGACTGGCTGGGAGTGCTGAGCACTCTTTTTTGACTGGCTTGACCCTCTTAAATCTCCAAGAGGAGATTGAACTGCAAAATCACTCGAGGCTAAATTCTGCATCTCGCTAGACTCTAAGGTCACCGTGATTCCAGCTGAGTCTCACATATATCTGAAAGATGTCGCTGAGACTAAAATCTTGTCATCATGGATGCAGGGCTATAATAATCTGTTGGCAGCAGGATAAGAACCTGCCCAACATAAGTACATAATCAACAGCCCAGGCAATTTCATTCCATTACCACATTGCTTTTGATATTTACTAAGGGCGACACAAGTTTACGGCAGTTCATTAAAATGGGTGATTTAAACTTGTTTTACTATTTTGGGAAAGCAAAAATTAGATTAATAAAGATTAAAGCTATTTTACCATTTTGCAGAAGCAAGACATGTCGTTGAGAGGACAAATGTTCATGAATAGGAACATAGTCTTCCCTTCAGCAGACAAAACCTTGACTACAGACTCTCATTGCTTCAACTAATGCTTGCCGCCACAGCTAATTTCTCTAGTTAGGAGGTTAACCAACACATGTAGATTTATTTACATAGTCTCATTCATAAACTAGAAGTTAACAGCGTAAGCAAGGATGGCCTTCACCGTTTTAGATGAATGGTTTTCAAAGTTGAGTTTATAAGCCAGTCACAGGAAGATCCAGCACCATAGAAGTTTTCAAACTTTGAAGCATCCTTCTTCTGGCCTTCCATGTCAGAATGACAGTTAGCAGCACCCTGTGTTTAATTAACCAAATTCTCTAGATGATTCAGATACGTGCTAAACCATGGGAAACTCTACTTCAGCATGTTACTTACGAATTTAACAGTACTGTTCTGAAGCTCTCAAAAAACTAGCGACGGTAAATGTATTATCTTGGAAAATACAATTTTCTTGGCTCTCAGGAACTTCAGAACCAGTTAAGAGTACTTGCAGTGGAAGTCTTTAAAGACCAGCACTGGTTGTCAGCTGAATTTAACCCACTGACCTTAGCTAGCTTGCCAATCTCATTGAAAAGCTCAGCTTTTAACGGCACAACTGATAGTTTTAAGGCAAGTTGACCACAATTTATAAGGAAGAAAATATTTTTGTTTCTAGCATGTGCTCTGAAACTCACTTTCAAAGCTTAATTCAATTTTCAGGTTTTCAAAGTAGCTTAGAGTCAACTGGAAACACAAAATATAGGAATGGACTGAAGGAGGAGCTACTAAAACAGGGCAATAAGCATTATTTTCAGAAGATTTAAATAAATGCTCATTTTATACTGATACTCCTCATATCTAAATGCTATTCTGTATCCTTTGATCAATACTTCCTAGTAATGTACATTCTCCAGTGCTTAGGTAAATCAACCCCAGTTTTGAAGATTAGATCATTAAAAATCTGATGATTTGACAAAGATCAATCAATTAGCAGTGAAATCAGGTTTTAATAGAGACTTGCAAACTCCAGAACATTGGTAGTTTGGGCCTGTAGCCATTTTCCAAAGGAGGGTATTTTATCAAGGTTAAATCTCAAAAGTAAGAGACATTCTTCATCCCCCTCCTTTACACTCAATTATGACTGTTTGAAAAAGCACATTTGAAAAGAACTTTTCCTTGTTTAGTCACAAGCTGGAAGGACTTATTTTTAGTTTTAACCTAAATCAAATAGTGTTGAACCATAGCATTTTTTAAGTAAAAGGGGGGAGGGAGCCACAATCTCCCCTATTTTAAGAAATTTGAACTTCATTTGCACTTAGAGAAACAAACCCCAAAAAACCTGACCATGCAAACTTCAGAACTGAACTTGGCAGAAAGAGACTCTGATGAAGGAAAAAAGCAATGAAAGCCAAGTCCTATGAGGAAAAAGAGAGAGAGAGAGAGAGAGAGAGAGAGAGAGAGAGAGAGAACCTCTCCTACTTTAAAGTCAACCAGACTTAAATAGAATGACTGAGATCAAAGAAAACATATTTTCTTGCATTCAAATAATGTTGTCTCCATTTACAACAGGTCAGAAAACAGCAATGTGTCTAGAAGGCTTGTGTTACCATGAAAGATGATCAATGTAGAAGTCAGGAGATGCGTTAAGATGGTAGAGACATTCAATCAGGAAACATCTCTAACTACCTTTTCTATAAACTCCACGAGCAATTGAGTTTTTAAAAAAGCCAAGAAAATAGATTCGGGGTGTTTGGGGCATTAAAAGAGCTGAATATCTGAGATAATGACAATGTACATAATCTCTGTTAAGCTAATCAAAATCATTTGCATTTGTAAAAAACTGCCCAAACTCTTCTGAACATTGTTATCATATGATTTGTTTTGGAAACCAGGGACTGTTATTTTTTTAACTTTCTTTATAAATTAATTAATATATATTAATTATTAATTTGGAAAAAAGCAAAGGAATTAAAATCATTGAAAGACACCAGGAAGATTTCCTCCAGAATGGAGGGCTGAAGTTAGCCGAGCTAATTGTATACTTACTTGTTTTAAAACACACTCTAGGAACAGCCTGTCTTCCTGTTTCTTTCTCTGTGTTTGTTTTGTCTCTGTCTCCATTTCTCTGTCTCTCTCTCTCTCTCTGTCTCTCTTACTCTCTCTCTGTCTGTCTCTCTCTCTGTCTCTGTCTCTGTCTCCCTCTCTCTGTCTGTCTCTCTGTCTGTGTCTCTCTGTCCCTCTCTCTCTGTCTCTCTCTGTCTCTCTCCCCCCACACAGTAGTTGTGAACTTACTGTCCAACATCTATCAGCTTATCCTGAATTCATTATGATCATGAAATCATGAAAGCTTAGGCTTTAACATTACATATGTGAATGGCTGAATTCTAACTCCTCTCCTTAGTTGTTAAATCCAATTGGGACGGTTCTAGAAGCTTCCATTTCGGCATTTAAAAATTAGAATAATTTAAATATCTAAACTCCAGAACTGAAAAGGATAAGAGAAACCTGGCTCTGATTATTTTATGTAGATTTCAGGACCCTGCAGCAGAGAATCACACTGGCAGCAGTGGTAGTAAAAGTTGACTGAGGCAAACTGCTGGGAGCAATATAATATCTGTTTCAGACTAACTAGCATGCAAAGTGTGTTAACGAAAACTATCTCCTGGCTACAATGGTGTCTTATGCTTATAATCTCAGCTCTCTGAAGGCACAGGTTTCTAAGAGGATTGTGAGTTTGAGACCAGTCTGGGCTATATAGCAAGGTGCTGTTCTGGAAAAGACAAGATCTGGAGAGGATGCGCTGTGGTAGATCCCTTACCTCTTGTATGCAATGCCCTGACTTTGATGCGATCTGATCTACTTACTGTGCCACACCGTAAGATGGTCCCTTACTTGACTTGTGAAGGATTCCCTGTAATTTATGTCAACAAAGTAATTTGGATAATGGGGAAAGTAATACAGCGTCTCCTGTATAGGATGTAAGAGGAAAAAATGTAGCCCTTGCTACTACAGTTTTCAGTCCTCAGAGAGAGAGATAATTAATAATAAAAATGATGAAAAATTATTGAACAATTGTGTCTTGAAAACATTAACAGCCGAGAGAGGGAGAGTAAATCTTAACCAGGTATAAGCTGCCCAATAGATTATGCAATCATAAGAGCAAATCCCTACCAATGAACAACACTAAAGGGACCCAGTCATGTGTGTGTGTGTGTGTGTGTGTGTGTGTGTACCCGTGCCTGTGCATGTGTGCAGTATACATGTGGATTTATTTATGTGTATATATTTGTGTGCATGTAACAATCATAATTTAAAAAAGAAAAGATCATAACTTGAAAGAGATTAGAGGACATGGGAAACTTTGGAGAGGGGAAGGGGATAGAAATGTTGTAGACACAGTACTCATGCATGAAATTCTCTAAAAAATGAAATAATAATAATAATAATAATAATAATAATAATAATAAAACAGACACAAAATGTGAATTACGAAGGCACATTAAATGGAAGCATACAGAGAAAAGCACAAAGGTACTGAAAGGTGATTCTGAGACAGTGAGTACCAGTTGTGTCAGAGACAATGTTAAGGGCATCTTCCATTTCCTGGGGCCTTTTGAGGAAGAGCACTTTTGTCTCAAATGTTTTTGAAAATGCCAGCAACATAGCTTTGAAGAAGGCAGTGTCTCTCTCTATGGAGCACCATGCCCATTTATATGATATCTAGTAAGATAAAGACTGTTTCACTGTAAGAGTAAGGTCAGGGCAACTGTTGTAGCCTTTAAGGAGGTCTGAGTCCTGAAACTTTGAGGTTTTCGATAGAGTGCTAATTCAGTCTGTATTCTTATTTACTTGACTCTTTACACATCAGCACCATAGGCCTGAGTACAAAGAGACGTGGCATAAATATTGTACTTATGGTACATGTTTTGCCATAAGTAGGATATTCTTGTGTCATATGTTGAAGCCTCTGATGCTGTACTCTAGAAGCTTTATCATGATCAGTAACTGAGTTTGTCAGTTCATGCAATGCCATGCTATTTGTTTTTATTTTGCTTTGCTTTGTTGTAGGTATCTACCTGAATTAACTTACTTTAAATAAAAATCTGGATTGTTCTGAAGTAGGAAAACATGATGGAGTCTAAGTGACTCAATGCTTTAATACTTTGCTGTTAACTGAAAATTTACCTGTCACAGTTTCTACCTTGCACATCACTTTTCGCTTTGCTAACCCAGAAATAAAGAGTGTTTCTATCTTATGAAAAAAACTTCCTGTAAAATGATGCTTCATAGAGAAAGTCTCTCACACAACAATGGGTCACATCCCTTCAGCTCAACCTATCTGAAAAGAGACAAGAAAGTGGCCGTCCTTTGGATTATAAATGAAAGGAGAGTAGAAAATGCAGATGAGAACAGAGAGATGTGAAATACTGTTTCTAACCCTTGGTTTTACTTTCCAGAGGAGGAAATAAACCCTGTTGTGCAAAACAGTGGCAATTGGGTTCTCAACATACTAGTGTAGCAGTTTTGATCAGTGAGAGTCAGATGGTGAAACTCTCCTTGCTTGACTGATGTTTCTTTCACATAGAAGAAAACCAGGATTTATTTCACTTCAGTTATCCTTTATAGCTGAACCATTGTAGGTCACTAGACTCCGTAGAAAACACTATTTACTTGCAATTGAGTTACTAGAAGGTTGTTATGCATTTTCTACAATGTCAGGAAGTTATGAAGCAGGAAGAAGTTCCTGTGATTATAGTCTATACAACTAAAGAGAGTTTTTTTCATATTTTAAAAACATGAATTTATTTCCTGTTTTATATGGAAAATTATGTATGATATCAGAAATGGGGATTTTGAAGATGTTTAACTGAAGAGAAATCTATCTAAACATCAACTTACTTATGTTTTTGATTTTTTTGTAAGATTAGATTAAAACTAAATTCTAATTTAGTATAATTAATGCTGAATTGTATTTAAATTCTTTTTTCAACTGATATATCCTGAAATAACAAACCTGAAGGATATCTTGCATAGTAAAAATAAGTATTCATGCGTGTTTAAAAACAAGAAGAAATCTACGATGCTCAATTCCTTAGTTAACTTTACAAGGTTGACTAAGTTCTCGAGAACTAATAGAAACAATGACAGACATTTGACCTTGTAAAGGTCAAAACCGTGATTTAGTGAAATTCCAATGAAAGTGATATTCAAGGGGAGAATTAACAAGAATAAAGGGCAGAACAGACTTTGACATTTGTCTCAAACTATCTACAGTTGCCAGGGCTGTAACTAGAGGAATGCATGCGATACAGTGATATCTCTTCCTTCACAAGAATGTGATAATACACAAGATGTCACTGAAGCAGCTCGCAAAGCTTTTATTTTCTTAGATATCTCAATCAGGCTCTCTCCAATGATCAACATACTTTATTGCCAGTTCATTTAAATTCTATTTGTTGATAATTGCTCTGAGAGCTTATGTCTGTGGTAGCCTTCAGGAAAACATGAGATAAAAACATACATCCTTTCTACATTGCCTAGCGAACCACCATCTAGCTAATGATCACAAAACAAGCATATGACAACAATGATCCGTAATTGAATCCTCCAATTCTGCCAGTAAGTAACCTCTTTGTATACTATTCTTTAAATAAAATACCTTGCTGATAATGGTCACTTTAAATGACGGTAAGAATAAAATACAAAGGTGTCCCTGAAATTCTGCAAAGCATATTAGTGTTGGTAATTGGTAAAAGGATAGTGTGTGTGTATAGATATATGTATATATATATGTATGTATATATATATATGTGTGTGTGTGTGTGTGTGTGTGTGTGTGTGTGTAGTGCAGAAACACTGATACAAATCAATAGCATGTTGGAAGATGAATATACCTTTCTTTGCTTCTTTTGTAGCCTATAAGAAATACATTTGCATCTGTATGAATAGTATGTTATAACTTATCCTTATTTTGTAGTTGTTGACCTTAAATATAAATGCGCAGTGGAGTGCTTATGTCCTTCTAGACAGTGTGTTAGGACCAACACAAAATAGTTTATTTGAATTTGAGAGTTAAAACAGGTTTGATTAACTGATTATAAGTTTCAGAATATCATCATCCATCTTTTTTATTCCATGCTTAATTTTTTAAAGACACATAAAATTTAAAACATACTTTGTGAGCAAGCTAGCATGATTAAACTGAAAAAAAAAGGAACTTTTATGCACTTTAGATCATTTTAATAGTCCATTCCTTCTCTGGAATATTCATTTTGCAGAGATTCTCATGAGTACCCTTTAAACTACTTCTGACATTTACTCCAATTTCATTCCATGCATGAGATTTGGCTAACCACACACCTGAAACACACCCACACTGTCATATTTGCTCTCCTCTATGAGTTTCCTGGTTTTGTGCTTTTCTGTGATTCTTTTTTATTTCTTTAGTTTAAGCCTATTTCTAAGACCACACCAGAATGTAAATGTTGTAGTGTTAGAATGCCTTTAAACATCTCATTGTCTTTTTTTTTTTTTTTGGTTCTTTTTTTTTCTGAGCTGGGGACCGAACCCAGGGCCTTGCGCTTCCTAGGTAAGCGCTCTACCACTGAGCCAAATCCCCAGCCCCAACATCTCATTGTCTTATTTGCTAATGATATTGCTGCCTAGAATTCCTCAAGATAGTTTTTTAATCTATGAATGGACGTATTATTTATTCAAGAATTAAATAAAAAAAGATCTCTGTTTGAATGAACATCAACTCAGTAGTTCCCTATAAATGATTTATTTCTTTTCTCTTCTGTTCAACCTCTGGTACCTATTCAAATCATTCAGATGAACTTTGCCCTATTCCTTGATTATTCTTTATTACCCTGTTCTCAAGTAATTTGTCTAACAATCATTAGCAGACTCAGGACAACTTAGATCCTATGACAAGATTCCAGACCAGAGCATCCTTGAATGGCCAAAATTAGGCAATCCTGAGCTACGGTCTTTCAAGACCATATGGTCTGAGAAGAAAGTTTACTTAATGAATGTGCTAGCCACTCGGTTTTCTCAGTCAGCTTTGAGAAAGCATAGGGAATCCAATGATCCAGAAAACATAAGGAATAGCACAATCTTGCCTAAAGATGGAATCCTAATCTCCCAAGCCATAATCTGAGGGAGACAAAGGATTTTCAACATATTCAAGAAAAAAATTAGCACCCAATCTTTGAACTTTAAAACATTAAAATGTCATTTCATTCTTCATGTTACCAGTATTTGTATCTTTAGAGATAAGAGTAATGCATCTGTTTTAACATGGGTGTAATTTTCATCCAAATTTTCCATTAGTGTTAGTTTTAAGACAAAAGAATTAAGTCAATTCACAGTGGGAATATCAAGGTCATATATTTTATAATTGTTGAGAAAAGACTCTGGAAGAGTCTCAAGTAACCAATTGGATGCCAAACCTACTAAGGTAGATTTTATTCCATAATACTCCAGTTATTCATGGAATGCTGTTTAATAATACCCTAACATACAGTCTAAAGGAAATAGATTAAAATTATCACCACTTTCAGTTGGTTACAAGACAATGAATGCAATTATAATAAATTTATAACCTAGTAACTAGGCCCTGGAGGGATGAATGCAAGCCTCACTTTTAACTAGAGAGCTTATAAATCAAAAGTGGAGAATGCATTCCGAAATAATTTCTCATCATAATACGGAAAGATGTTTTCTCATTTCACAAGTTTGCCAAAGCCAATCCACATAATCTTAAAGGCAGTGCTAGTCTTGTCTTCCAGTCATGTGGAACCCTGTTATTTCCTTTCAGATGAACTGGTCACAATAAGTTAAAAATCTCCAGCTCACCTGGGGAGCACAGTAGAGCTGGCCCTGGCTGTGGTGACTGTGGGGAAATCAGCCCTGGGGCAGGAGCATGGAAGACCTGGCCATGCCTCTTGTCTCTGTACAGTGGTGCAAAGAGAGATGCCCTCTTCCACTTCTTTGTCCCTCACCACCCATGCCAGCCAGGAAAACTGAATCTAGGATCAAGAGGAGAGGAACATGTCCCTCACTGGCTACAAGAATAGGAAGAACTGTCCCTGTACCTTTCTTGGACAGCCGGGTAGAGCTGATTGCTAGGGCAGTACGTGAGCTGACCCAGAGTACATAAGAGTATGAGAGCTGGCCTGGCAACTCACCTGCTGCAGCACTCAAGAAAACAGGCCCTGTACGCCATATGGGCAGCACAGTAGAGCTTCCCTTGATGGTGTAGGCTCAGGTGTACCACTCCAGAGGGCATGAGAGCAGGAGAAATGGCTCTGCCACTTGCTGGAGGCAGCATTGAATGGGCCAGTCAGGGCAAAGCAGGAGAGCTTGCCTATGTGTTGTGGGTGTGGACGAGTTGACAGGCTTTCAAACTCAGATACCTCTCAGGCCCAGATCCAGGGCTTTGAATTGATCCACTGCAACATCTACCCCATCAAGATCTACCTTCATCATGCATGAAGACTGGTCTTAAAATATCCAAAACTACATGAATTCCATGACACAAGGCAAAAACAGGCTATCTGAGAGGAGTTTCAGTGAGGTTCCGGTATTGATGGAGTAGCTGAAGCCAGAAGCCTGGTACCAGACCAAGACATTACAATGAAAACTTGTAAGCAAAGAAGAGTTGACAAATTTATATTGTAGGACACACTGTTATACAACACAATTCCAAAATGAGATTATTTTTTTCTCCGTTGAGGAGGTGTTGCAAGATTGAGATTGGGTATCAGGGGAGGAGAAGTTGAGTAGAATTTGTGATGTGAAATTCACAAAGAAGCAATAAAAAATTTAAAAATTCCACAGCCAAAATGCAGTTTTGCAATACTTATTCTTTTCACAAGCTCACGTGCATGAAACCTCGAGTTACACTATAGGTTCAAGTCCTTGCCCTCAGTATGTCACGGAGAGATCTCATTTGGCAAAAGAGTCACTGGTAATGTTATTAGAAAGAAATGTGAACATAAATACATACTGGGAAAACATAATATAAAGACACAAGCCAGATAAACATCTGCAAGAGTTGGAGTAAGTTATATAGCACATTTTTCCACAGCTCTCAGAAGAAAGTAATCCTGCTGATAACTTGATCTCAGACTTTAACCTTTAGAACTTCTTGTGCTGTGTTTCTGTTGTTTAAAGCATCCACTTTTTAATTATAGACTTGGAATACAAACACGGGTGTCTTGTTTCTATGTCAAGTTATAGATCTCTTCTGGATTGTGTGTGCCTGTATTTATGTATGTATGTATGTATGTATGTATGTATGTACATATGTATGAAGTTCTACCATTGAGAATCATTTGAAGAAACTATTGCACTTAAGAGTTGATGATACATGATTGCCTGTATCATATCATGAGCAGTGTCTTCTGGCCAGGTCTATTTATGTTTGCTTGATTTATACTGCATTCTTCTTAAGCCCAGTGTGTTAGAAGTAACACAGTCTTGTGCTTTGTATATCATAAATAGTCACTCTTATTATGTGGCCAATTTATTGTTATTCTCCAAGCATGTGGAGCTTTGTTAATAAGCAGAAGACAACTGGTTTTCAACTGAAGTGGAAAAGTTACTCATAACAAGCAGAAAAAATCTGTATAAAGAAATGTACAGTTTTCTTGGCATAGTCACACGTTGCAGATTCTACACTTGATATTCTGAAGGATTTGGGTCTTAATTGACTCTGTAGTTTTTGTGACTAATCTACTTGCCTTATGATTCACTTTCATTTAAAACCTCCTGAACTACACTCAATATTCCATGTGTGTCTTTTATTGAACTCTTCTGGGGCTCTGTTACTCCAACTATTACGGGTCACATGAAAGGTATCTAGGTACAAACCTTGTGCTCCAAACCTGTTTCTCACTTTTCACAGAAACCAGCAATATGACTGCTGCCCATTTATTCCCCTTGATTTTCTGCCCATCTGGACAAGTGTTCATGTTTCTTGTGAGTTAAGCTATAACTTGACTGGGTCCTGAGATTTGGGTGCATAATAAACAGACTTTTCATTTGCAATCATCTCTTGCAAAAAATCTAATTTTGAGACTGTCGGTAGTGATATAACTAGCCATCAGATGTATCAAAATAGCTTTATTCGTATGTGAAAGTTATCCATGATTAAAGAAAACAACTTAATCAGAAGTATAAAAGACTTGATTTTCAAAAGTATGGCCAATAAAATAGTGTAATTGAAGCCTAACAAAATAGCAACAGAATTTATAAAAACAACAATAAATCGAGTCTTGATGATTTCTAGACAAATATTAAAGTCTAATATTAGAAGAATGGGAGTCTTCAATCAGACAGGAGCAAGAAAACCATTCAAACAGTATTGTTCATTATTTTTTGAATTCTTAAAAAGTCTTACCACACACTTCCAAGAATCTCAAAAGCAGCCAATTGCTGTTAACTGACGTCAAGTTAATTACTGTCAAGATGTCAAGTGTATGAAAGTGTTCCTGCTTGCTCCTTATTGTTATAAGCAACAGACAATACAGCTTTTCCCCTCCAAGTAGCTACCATCGCTTGCAGTCACAAAATTATCAGCTGCTCTCTCTGGGTAGGAAACATACAGTCTTAATAAGCACCTCTCCTCTTTGGAAAACAAAATTGGAAAAACGCTCATTTCTTATTTCATTTCTGCTTTTTATTCCCTGTATTAAACTGTTTCTAGTATTGCCCATAATGTTACACGCAATTCTATTGAGTGACTGGTAGAGTCAATACCTGTTAGCTAAACTGGCCGTAGACAAAATTTATTGAAACAGAAAATGTAGACTTCAGATATGGCCTCCAATCAAATTAATTTTTTCCTGGGTATTAAAGTACACTAATTTTCAGCATTGTGAAAATGTTTAAGAGAAACAATTTTAAAGAAAAAAAAAAGATTAGTGGTTCATGCTTTCAGACTGTTCAGTTCACAGTCAACTGACCGAACTCTTTACCATGTTAAGCAAAATATCATGTCAAATGGACTTCATGGCAAGAAGACATGCTCAAAAGTTAGAGCAAGCTATGCAGGAAGGAGCCAAGGAGAACGCACCCTACATAGCACCCCTTAGATGATTTATTTCCTTCAGCCAAAACCCTGTTGTAAGATTCCTGCCACTAAAATATCAACCCATGAGCCTTTGCAGACTATTTCATAGTCCAATCACAACACAGAAGAAAATGAGTGCCATTCTCAGTAGTGACATTAAAACTATGGAAAGGCCTGTGGAGCAATGCATTACATAAATAAATAAGAGATGTCATTGATCTAAATGTGAGAAAAACCAAAGTAAATGTCCATAGTGTACAATCAGGACCTCTGACAACGTATCTGACCCTAAGTACAATGGCTTCTATGTATTCTTTCACCTACTGACTCAGCTTCCCTAGTAGCTTTATTGAAGCATAAATGCTCTTCATTGTCTTTTTGCCATATCTTGTGATGTGTTAATAACTACTCACTGTAAAATGAAAAGTAAAATCACATCCATAAGGATGGGTATCATGGTCATAGTTGTTTCTTTAACAATTACATTTGCAATATGTTCTTTGAAAGAAATGTGAGGTGTATGATACAATTGTATGAATAGCTACCATACAGCATATTAGTCCCCCAGAATTTGCTCACTTTTCCTAACTGAACTTGTGCATTCTTTAACCAACATTTTCCCATTTTCTTAACCATAATCCCACTACCAATTTTCTTCTGTTTTTCTGAGTTCAACATTTTGAGGTGTCCACAAACAAGTAAAAGTGTGAATTATTTGTCTTGCTACATGAAACTTATTGCAGTTAATAGTATGGCCATGTTTATTCAGTACTCTGATACACAATTGCACTGTGGCCTGACCTGTCAAGCGTCCATTGAAAAAGCCATTTTCAGTCTGATGGGGGGTCTTTTATATGTAACTGCATTATTTATTCTGATATTTGTTTATTCTTTACTTTTGGCATATGGGAGTTTGGCTAAAATATTTCTTGGCAAAAGTCTCTTACATCTGATCTATTTTCTAATTACTCATTACAAATCACTTTTACTATATTCACTCTCTTACTCCAGCTCCTAATATATCCACCCCTCTTCCCTACTCATCCAGCATTGTGACCATTGTTGTTTAAAAACCCATTAAGCCCGATTTCACTGCCTATATACACTTGGGTGCATGGCTCACCCTGAAAGTTGGTCATCCTACCCAGAGTAACACTGGTAAAGACAACTTGGGTAGGCAGAATGTCAGACAAACCAGATTAGAACCTGTTTTATCAGAATACAGCAACTCCCAAGTAACTCTTACACATGTAAACTATGAGGACTACTGACTACTAAGTCCCACAGAGGTACACAAATTCAAAAGGGTGAAAGAAAACAGCAAAGGAATTGTAAGAATCACTTTGTTCATTTTGACTTTGTCTAGTCATTTCTTTAGTCAGTTTTACTTACAGAGGGTTTACATGAATGTCTGAGGCTTAGCAGCTATATGGGAGTCTCAGAGATAATTTTTTTAGAAACTATTTTGCTTGGTAGACTTCACTGATGGCCAAGCTAACAAGTTGTTTTATTTCATTGTTATCTGGGTTGCTGAAATGGCCCTCTTGGAAAACATGCATGGTTTTTCTGATGGATGGCACACTTATTAGGACAGAGCAATGCCTACATATTTACCCAATTTCTATGGTTGCTTTTGAGCGAGGAAGACAAAACTGACAAGCTGTGACAAAGACCATATGGCCCACAAAGACAGAGGTATTTATTAGGCCTTTTAAAGTAAATGTTTGCTGATTCTACACAATCCAATATACCCAAGAACAAACTAATTACATTTTCTTGTTTTTCCTCCTCAGGAGCAAAACAAAAGTACATTCCTAGCCTAGAGTAAATTGGTACAAGATTTGGATTCCAAAGGGATGAGATTAAATTCCCAATGTAAGATCATGGCTATTTTTAACAAACCTGGGTGGATTCGATTGACCATTCTCTATGCTATTTTAATGGCTTGAGTCATAACATGTGTACTTGGTGCTCAGGGTCTATTTGTTCCTAAGACTGTTATTGTTTTTGTTTAAAAAAGTAGGACATTGACCTCTGAGGCAACTATACCCCACAGTCAAAACAATTCCCAATATCATCAAACTCTAAAGGACACGTAAAACTTAAAAAGCACATGCTGATTATACTTATATCAGAGTTCACATTCTCCTATTATCTGACAAATGTGTCAATATTTTCATAAAAGCAATTATATAAACCAATCCGCTAGTAGCCAACCGTGGTAGCCACTGTTTCTGCTCTCAGCACTTAGGAGGATAAAGCACAAGGATCTGGGTCTCAAAGTCCTTCTGGGCTAACTCTGAGGTTTAAAGCCAGATTGGGCCTCAAGAGGACTTCACTCAAACAAGCGGATGAGCAAATGCATAGCATAAACAGCAACCCCATTTTAGAAGCTAAGACATGAAAAGTGCACGGAGTCACAGACAGTTGACAACATAGCTCAGAGGTAAAGCACTTGTCTAACAAGCTCAAAATCTCTTGATTGATTCCTAGGAGTAAAAGAAAAAGAAGCAAAAGTTACCCTAGCACCTTGTCTGAATTAGCGTAAGGTAGACATCTGTCTTTATAGGTGGTTTTCAACCTTCCTAATGCTATGAGCCTTTACTACAATTCTTTATGTTGCGATGACACCAAACATAAAATTATTATTTTTCTATTTCATAATTGTATTTCTACTAGTGCTATGAATCCTAATGTGGATATTTGTTATGCAGGACATGTGATATGCAGCCCCTGTGAAAGGGTCCTTCAGCCTCCTAAAGGGATTATGACCCACAGATTGAGAACTGCTGGTTTATACTGCTTTGTAGAAAATGAACTCTAGAATACATTGGGAATTGAACTTTCAGGGAATTAGAGTCCAATGAGGCAGCATTTTGTTAGAATTTTCTTGTCAATTTAATAATTCATCATTTATTAATTTTTCAATAGATATAATTTCTATATATAGAGATCTTATTATATAAAAGTGGTATATAAATTATGAAAGTCCTATCTACCCAACACTTATTTTTAGGCTTATCTTTTTACAGCTTTCACAGATGATAAAACAAATATGTCAAACAGCAAACTGAAAAGCATATACTTAACAACTATTCTAAAACCTTCAAGTACATTATACATCTATAAAAGTTAACAAATTGGGGTTGGGGATTTAGCTCAGTGGTAGAGTGCTTGCCTAGTAAGCGCAAGGCCCTGGGTTCAGTCCCCAGCTCCGAAAAAAAGAACCAAAAAAAAAAAGTTAACAAATTTAAACAGAACTTTAAAAACTCACGTGTACAAATTGAGAGCTTGCTCAGTTGGTAACACTGGTTTCTGTACAAGCATGAGGAACCTAGTTTGGAATCCCAAGTAATCATTTAAAACCTAGGGGTGAGTCCTAGTACTGAGAAGACAGAGACAGAAAGATTCCTAGGGCTAGCTGGCCAGCCAATCTAGCTTAATCAGTGAGTCCTAGAGTCAGAGAGAAGACTTAACTCAACAAACCAGGTAGAAAGCAACTGAGGAAGACATCCAACATTGACCTCTGGCCTCCAACGAACCTGCACAGAGAGAGAGGTGAAGGCAGAGACAGACAAAGAGAGAGAGAGAGACAGATGGACAGACAGACAGACAGACAGACAGAGACAGATACAGAGACAGAGACAGAGACAAATAGAAACAAAAGCAGAGAGACAGACAGAGACAGGGAGGCAGAGAGACAGAGACAGAGAGAACATGAGAATACATACACATACCTGTCCTTATAGAGGTCTCCCACACAAAACCTCGCATGTGGCCCATCATGTGATTTTAGCTACCATGGAATACAAGAGGACTACTACACTAGTGAATCCAAAAGACAGATCCTTTCAGTTATGGAGCTTTCAAACACTATGTACTGAAGAGACAGATCTGTTTCATGCTTTAATACTTGTTGATAGAACAACTCTCTAAAGTTACTTCAGGGGCATTTCAGTGTATTCATGATTCTCTCTCTCTCTCTCTCTCTCTCTCTCTCTCTCTCTCTCTCTCTCTCTCTCAGGGTGTATGTGTGTACCCTGTATATTTCAAACTTTTATTTAAATTATCTTTTATTACTGTACAAAATGGTCACTTAGAATTTCTCATTAGCAGAAAAAGAGAAATTGGAAAAATATGTCTTTCAAACAGTTTCCTTCCCTTTTTCCAAAATGAATGGGTACTAGAGTGTATTAATTAATGAATGGGTACTAGAGTGTATTAATTATAAATCATAATTAAATCATCTTTCTAGCCATATTAACTTCATACATTCATTTTTAACATGGCAATACCGTTACTGTCTTATTAATAGTTGGTGCATACATACAAAGAAGAGCCAAACTTCAAATGTTTTCATAGTTCATGAATTTCTCTTTTATTATTTTTAATAAAATATTTTAAAAGACATAACTGGAGGCTTCAAAGCCAGATATGAACTTGTCAAAGTGAAAAATTAGTGGAAAAAACCATACACTGGATCTGTCAGAATTAACAGAGGAAAAATAGTTTAGTGGGTAGGAATCCAAAATTCTAGATAAATATTATGTTCAAATATTTATTTATGATCTTCAAATAAATCTATTAAATGGAGTGATAGCTTAATCAGAAAAGCTATTGGGGAGTAATGGGTAAAACCCAAGACTCTATATTGGCTTGGTGTGATAAAATTTTTCATTTTAAAATAAATTACCTGCAGTGATAACCATTTACCCCTTTCTTTTGGGAACAGGCTGATTACTGCCCCTCAAATTACTTTCCAAGTGGTCTTATGCATGAAAATCATGTGACTAACAACGAAATAATCATGATAAAGGTGCACATTCTGACCAGGAGTGACCCACACACTGCACATATTTGATTGACAGGAGTTGGTCATATGACTTCCTTAATATACCAAACAAACAAACAAACAAAAAACCAAAACAAAACAAAAAACCCAAGAAATAAAATTCCTTAAGCAGCAAGAATCCTCTTTATTCTAAGAGTCAAAAATATCCAGGCTTTGTTGTTGCTTATTTTTGTGTGACCTGAAAATTTGAAATGTGTCTTAGATCTCAAGTAGTTGTTATTGAAGTCCCTATAGGATGTCCCCTATTTTGCTTCATGGTCTATGAGGTGTCAAATGTTTATTCTTTGGAATCTGACAAAATAAAATTTGCTGACTTGCCTGCAATATGAGAACAAAAGCTATTTGAGAGAGAGAGAGAGAGAGAGAGAGAGAGAGAGAGAGAGAGAGAGATATTCCGCTAACAATCAGTCTTCTACTTTCCAAATGTGAATGTGCCTGATCCTTTGTCTCAGAGAAAACCCTGATGAAACTCCAGTAAGTATCACTAGTTATCAAGTCAGGTCAAGTCCAGATCTCTAACTTAAAATTCTTCATGATGTAGAAGATACTAAAGAATAAGTCTCAATCCAACTTAAGCCCATTTCTCTTCAGTCAGTATAAAAACAATGGACAAGAGAGGTATTAAAATAGCAGCATCCGCATTGCAGAAAAATTGGCCACTCGATAGCAACATAAACAGAAACAGAAAATCTGCAGCCGTTACAAACACTCAATGACCATAGTTAGGGAAACCTTCATTCTGCTGCTGGGAGGAATACTCTTTGTAGCTCTTTTGTCTTTCCTCTAGACAGTTGTTCCTTAAAGAGCCCACATGAACTATGTCTTAGGAAGCAATATTCCTCTCCTATCCTCAGACTTCCAAACTCAGTTTCCTTAGCAATTTTAGGGGTCCAGTTGTTTTTCTAAAATCATTCAGTGATCATTTTATTAATAATTTGAACTCACTACTTATTAATAAGATATTCTCCTTCAACACTTCCCTGCTTCAGCAAAGCCAGATGGCATGCAGGATACCAAGTTCAACTGAATCTTTATAAACAAAAATACAACCTTTTAAAAGACTAGTATGTATTACAGAGACCAGCTCCTACTGAGCCACTACTGGCTGCTTATCTGAACTTTGGTTTAACTGGAAACCTTCTATTTTTGCTTGCTAAACCTGGCAGCCTCATGCAGATTCTTTAACTCGTGTCTCGGTAATTACATTCCAAAGTCTTTCTAGATATTACTGTCAAACCCGATTGATTTCTTGAGGTTTTAGCGCAAAAGCTCACCCTTTCAAGTTTCTGTGTGACATCTTTGCTACTCCAACCAGATGGACAGGAAGACCCGCACTCAATATAATCTCTGATACAGGACTGATTGTTAATGGGCCCTGGAGACTAAAAGCTTTTTCGGCCTTATCTCTCCCCATTTTGGAATGGAAGTGTTTCTGACCCCAGAGGCCCCACATTCCTACAGATTTATTTTCCTTGAGTGTGCTCTCAATCACAACAATTATGGCCTGAGCTCATCCCTTTCCTTGCAACAATTTGCTAAACTCAGCAAATGACAAGCAACACAAACTCTTAATATCTTCCCTTTTCCAAGCCCTTTCCCTTATAATGAAATATTCCAACATTTTGTAGGCAAGTTTTGCTACCTGAGTGCTTAGTTCTTTTAAAGGCCTAAGTTTATCTTTGATCAATCCCCGACCTGAAAGTTAGAGCCATATATTTTAGTAGTACTACTGCTTGTAACGTTTTCTGTACAACTTAGGGTAATGTTAGCTGGTCTGAAATGAGCTTCATAATCTAAGTAGCCGAACAGAAGGGGATTTTAAGTAACAGTCCCATGAATTTTCTCCAGCAAGAAGGCTGAATTTTTGGCAGAATCCATCTGCTTTCCTCTCTGCCTTATGGATACAGCATTCGCTAGCGCATTGGCATTCAGTAGACAAAGGAGACAAGACAAAAAGAAGGCATATTTGCTTTCCCATCTTTGATCAATAAGGGTCCCCTATTGATATTTCTTATGATGGTCAACTATGTTTCTCCCAAAACTCACACGTTGCTGGCTTAACTCCAGGTTTATATGGTGATAGTATTGAGTGGCAGGGACAGTTGGGACTAGAGATGTATTTGGGATGAGATGAGAGTGTAAGGATAGAGCAGCAAAGCGATGCTAGTGGTTGTGATGGCTAGTTTTATTTCAACATCACACAAGCTTGCAACACTTGGAAGAAGTACCCTCAGCTATGAAAATGCCTCTATAAAACTGGCCTGTGAGGGAGGCTTCAGGGCATATTCTTGGTTAATGATTGAACTGGGTGGGGTCAGCCTCCTGTTGAAAGTAAAACCACTGAGCAGTTGGTCCAGGACGGAACAACAACAAAAAAGGATGGCTAAGCAGACCATAGGAAAGAAATAAAAGAGCACCACTGCTCTATGGCTTCTCAATCTGTTGCTGCCTCCACACTCCTGACTCGAGTTTCTGCTTTCACCTCCCTATGCTGGTTTTAGCCATGGTCTTCATCACAGCAATAGAAGCTCTAAGACAGTGGCTTTTTATAAGAAGATCTCTTGTTAGGACAGTTGCTCTGTTTCACATTCAAGTGGTCTGCCATGGCCTGATGCAGTAGTACGGCTCTGGTAGACTGCAACCTTCCTAAAGCTGTGACCCTTAATACAGTTGCTCGTGTTGGAGTGACCTGTAATCATAAAATTATATGCATTGCTACTTCATAACCTTAATTCTGCTACTTTTGTGAATCACAATGTAAATATCTGTGTTTTCTAATGATCTTAGGTGACCTGACCCACAGGTTGAGAACTACTTCTCTAACCAGATCTCCATAGCATCAAGAACTGTGACTTTTGGGTTTATTTTTTGTAAATCTCCTATTTTCATAATTTTCTATGGCAACAAAAATCATCTAAGACACATTCTAATACAGAGAAATAATCAGAAGATCCACTTAGATAGTATGTCATAGGATCACTAGACTGTGAGAAGGCAGTCGAGGAGTTGCCATACAAATGTTAACATGTCTGGTAATCCAAACTTCATGCAGTCAATACATCTTCCTTATTCACCCCAAATAGTTATATGCAGCAACAGAATTATAATTTGACTTACTTGATATTTGTGAGGTGATAAAATATTTATTCAAAAATAATAAAAATTATACACAAAGGCCCAGTCATAGTCTGTGCCAAGTAATAAGCACATTCCGCATACACTTCATTGAAACATTGCACAGAAGAGAGGTGTAAACATTGTGAATTCATGGTTGTGAGCACTGAAAATTCAAAGTTTCAGAAGGTTTGCTTCTGAAAAGTAGAAGAGAATGACTACAGGCCTCTCTCCTTGTGTTGCACATGGCTCTCTTCTTGTGTCTCTTTACATGGTTTTCCTCCTGTGTGTCTGCATTTCAATTTCTCCTTAGAAGATCTTCAGGAGCTGCCATTTAAGCCCAGACAACATTATTACATTTTTAGTTCCACCACTGGAAAGGTCTTGTTTTCAAATACAGAGGTTCATAATTTCAACCTAAGAGTTCGAGATGGACTTAATTCAATTTGTAACACATGTCTTAGCAAATAGATGTGTTTTCCACATTCTTTTTCATCCACAGAATGATTTACTTGGGTTATTCTTCCAGTTTGACATCTGAAATTGGTTCGACTCATTTCCTGTTAAAGGAGTCATAAACTTCCTAAACCAGAAGGGGAGTAATCCAGAGGAATAAGATGAAATGTAATGTAACTTTTTATCTTTATGCCTTTGGAGTGTTAGTGTTAAAATAGGAAAATTATACAGTGCATTGCTTATGAAGCAAAGGCCAGATTATCCACATGGAATTAAGTAATATATAAAATCATAGCAGCATGATAAAGTCCATATACTCTGCAGTATATGCAAAAAATAAAATATCACCGTTCTTATCAGGAATATTGTCTTTATCCATGAAAAATTTGCCTCATGCTAAACACCTTGGTTGTCATAACTTCTGCAGACCTGAGTTATAGGATGCTATCAAAGGTAGTTGTTAAAATAACACCAGCAACTCACACTTTAATGGGGTTACAAGTCCCTTTGATTAATATGTAAAGTATTCGAATTCAGAGAAAAAAATATTATGTGAAATCTAATGAACCTAGCTCTAGTGGTTCTTTCTTTCCATGAGCAAAATTCTTTGTAAATAAAGAAGAAGGCAGTGGAAACCATGAAGGAAAACTACAGAAAACAAACTCAGAGCAGCCCCTATTGTTTTTCTTGTATAAGCAGACTCTAATTGTCCCACAGAAATTAGTACTTGCATTTCAAGTTATTTTGACAGCCATATTTGTGTCTTACTTTCTATCATGGCTTTATTTCTCTGCTTATACTTCTCTGTATTTCTGGCATGACCCTAAGATAGGGGTGATAGATCTGTAGCCATAACCTAATTTCCTTGTGGCTGAAGTGATCCTGCCTACATAGAGAGGAAACCTACAATTTTGGTCCATGTAAAATAATCTCCAGTGTGCAAAGATATTTGGCCCAGTCTCCGCAATCTGCAAGAACGAAGGAGCAGAACAACAAAGCGAAGAGTTGAAAAGGCCCTGTTTATGTGGTGTAGCAACTATTGGAAAGTCTCTTAAGAATACCCCATGCCAGAATGCCAGACAGGGAATTGTTGAGCCAGTGAACGTAAGAGATTGAGATGTTTTCTCTCCCACTAAAAGGAAGCTGACCCAGAAGTGAACTATAGCAAGAAACATGATTTGGCGCTTAGAACAGATATTTCTGACCACTCAGCCAGAATTAATCTTTTCCATTTCCAGTTTTTAAAACAAAAAAATGTACGAGTAACACAGGTGCTACTGGTGTGCTAACTAGAGCTGCCAAATCAAATGAGCCTCTCGTAGATCAGGTTGGTTCGATTTTTACCACACTGGACTTAGTTAGAAAAGCACACCCTGTCAGTAGCAGCAAAGTTCCCTACACAGTAGGATACGCAGTATCCTACTGTATGGCATGATCCACTTCCTTACCAGTTATCAAGGGACTACATACCTGTCAAAATCAGTTATACCAAGTCAGAGATTTTAGACCTTGACATGTTGGCCCATTCTAGACCAGGAGATTTCTTATCATAAGAAACTCATGGGCACAAATAGGCCATTTACATTGTCTCTACAGACCTGTATAGTAGAGGCCTGAAGCACAATCCAAGTCTAGGTGTTGTCGATGTTTAAGATGCCTAAAAAGATATGACTGGGTCTCCTTGGAAAATAAATTTATGGAATCCTTATTCAAATATTAGGAATTTCAAAGCATAAAACTAAACATCAATGTCTTCTAAGGGCATGGCCTTGCACATATGGTACTCTCAAAAGCTATCTCTGGGAGGTGCATTATCCAAGCATACTGACAGCATCCCAATATTCATGAACCATGTTTGTATATCTTACAACTGCCAAGGTTTAGTGAGCTGTCTACACCCATGGATTTGTTATGTTTTAAGTAGTCGCTTTCATTACCATGTCAGTTCCAAACCATTCATCTGTTTCTTTGTGTCTCATATTCTATTTACCATACTTTCAGGTCAGCCAATATATGCTCATTAGAAGAAACAACATCTAGCATTCCTTTAACCAGGATTCTGCCACAGCTCACTACTCATCATCAGATAGCCTGGGATGTTCTTGGGCAAATTCTTAAGTTCATTCTGTACCTCTTGCCCTATTATCTTATATAAACCATGGGCTACCTTACCCTCTCCCTGACTTCAGAAAATATCTTAGTCTACGGTTACTGCTAAAGTCACATATTGCTTTTAAGCAAAGCTTACACCTTACTTAATACTTTTAAAGGGACAGCTACTAGTGCTTGAAACTACATCAGCAATGTATAAATGTAGAGGTAAAAGCTTTTGAAAGGCTCCCAGTAAAACCATTTTATCTCCAAAGTCTTTGACCTTAAAGATATTATCCTGCTCCACAACACTTCCCTTGAGCACGGATTTTTTAGGATAATTTCCCATCACAACCATGAGCTAGGAAGCTATGTCTCAAAAGCCAAGAGGCATCGTTTCAAAATTCTTAGTGTTATAATATCTGTAGTGATTTGACAGAAAGTCAGAACTGTGTAGAGAAGATGAGGCATTAGTTCTATGGCCTTTGATCATCCTGCATAATAGGAGGAAAGAATATTTGATCTTTCAGTGTGGATTATAATCATCTCACACATGAATCTGAAACAATATCCATTGAGAAATATTAAAGTTGAACTTGTCAGACTAGGATATCACTTTTTACCTTTTTGGGTTAGATATTTGGTTCTATCTCTGATCTCTCAAATCTAGAAAGTGTATACACAGCTATCACCTAAAATGCCTTGTAGACCAAGGGATTCTTTTATAAAGCTGAAATGTACAATTCTGCAGGGTAGTCCATGATTCCTGTGCCTATTAGCGAACAGCATGGTTGATGCCCAGTTCTGCTGAGGGAGTTTCTGTAAGTCAAGCTCTTCTGCCAAGAAGCATTTGTGTTGAACTTTGACCACTAAATTTAACTATTGTGAACCAATCCCACGAGAAGAGAAGGGGACTAAAGAATGGTACATAATGAATATCTTTGTTGGGTTTTTTTCAATGTATTGAATTCCCACACAGTCATCAGTAGGTCATGAGCCTTACAAAGGAAGCCCATCACATGGACCAAGAATGTGTGAGAATGTACAGCCACTCAGTGTCCAGTGTCAGAGAAGTCATTTGTTTCGTGCTTGTAGCCAAAGTCCTGAGCAGTTGGAAAAATTCTAGGAAAAAGAAATTCTTTCATCAGCTGAAATGGCTACATGTGAAAAGAATCAATAGCATTTGGTGGAATAATTTTTGGCTCACAGACTACTCTATCATCACAAAAAATGAGCTATGTGTGCAGAAACTGAATTTAAGAAACACCTGACAGCCACATGCAATGCTCTGAGGATAAGCCACGATGATGGAAATGGTCATGTAGATAATCATTTGCAAATCTAAAAATATTTGCTGTCATTACTTTGAATATTTAAATCAAATTTAAATGCAGAAGGACCTGGGATATTAGGTCCTTCACTCTCCTTCTGAATCCTGTCTACTTCCATTTTCCTGAAACTACTAACATTTCTCTGTGAACCAGCCTCCTGCATCATTAGTCTGTTAACTGCATTTTTATTTTTATAATTATGCCACTAGAAAACATCTCAAAAAGTTCTCCCTCTCCCTCTACCTTATTGGCTTCTGTTTTTTCCTTTTCCAGTCTTAAAAAGTTGAGGACACCATGGCACTGCTGTGGGACATCTTCCATTCTTTCTGCTCTTTTCTTGGCTTCACATTTCCCTCACATGCCACAGTCACCTCCAGAGTACCCATAACTCTCACAGACATGCCCAGCATAGCCTTTTCTCTGAGGATTACATTTGTATAAGCAGCAGACGAATGCCCTCTCTACCTCAATGGCCAGCAGTAGTCAGCAAACCAGAGTCAACATAGAAAAGAAAGACCTCTGAATATTTCAGAAGTCACCCAGTAAAATAAATTTTTTATTTCAAGATCTTGTCCCTCTGTTCACCAGCAGAATGTACTTTATCCCTAATTATTGTACAACATGGTCTTATCATCTCCCTCGGCACACTATATAGGTCTAAGGCGGTGAGGGACAAGAGGAATCCTCTGGAGTTCTCTCTTTCTTGAATATATCCAAGCCAGTGAGTGACCCTGGTCACTTGACTCTGCACCCAGCATGCCCTCCCGCTTCCAGCCCTACATACTCAGTGCAGCTTGTATGTCATGTTTCCCAGGTTGCCCTGAGTTTCTACGCTGTGATTCTGTCTAATTTCCCTTCAAGTTTTCCTCCCTACTGCTGCCAGAATTATTTTCTAAAACCCAAATTAGATCATAAAATTTGTCTCTTAACTAGATTTGCATGAATTTTTTTATCCTATAAGACTATCTAGAAAATAAAGTCATTTCCAGCCACTTCCCATTTTCCCTCAACTGCTGAGATCAAAGATGATCAAAGATGACCTCAACAGAAACTCAACTCATTTTTTATTGACTCGCCTTCCTCCTTTGTCCCCTCTCTCCCAGCTGACATCAAAGTGGCTCAGAGGCCTCAGAACCTTGGCTGTAAAACTAACCAACTTTTTGAACATAAACTTTAATCTCTGTATATTTTATCTGCCCATTTGTGAGATTGCTATAACATTAGCATCTTCCTCATGGAGTTTCACTGGAGTATACATAACATTATTTGTGTGAAAGGGTTAGCGAAGTTCACAGTTCTTATTGGGAGCATGACAAATGCTATTTATGAAGATTATCAAGACAGCTCATGTGTGCATCTTCCACTAAGAATCACTGGTAGAAAACATCTTGTGCTGACAGGAACTCGTGCATGATTGTTGTTGGGCATATTCATGGAAAAGGACATCCCTAAATCATGTTTGAATTTGCATAATTTCTAGTCACCAAGTATAACATAAAGTGTTGTAAGATGCTAACAAATTATTCTTATAATTCATTATTTATTTATTTGTCTTTGAAGAGAGAGTTGGGGAAAGCACCGTTCCACTCTGTAGTCCTTAATAGTCTGGAACTTACTATGTTGACAAGGCTACCCTAGAACTTTCAGAGTTCTGCCTGTTTCTGCCTCTCATATCCTAGGATTGAAGGAGTGTGCAACCATGCCTAGGTGAATTATACTCTTATTTGTTTTATGTGCTTATTTGGAAGTAAGAACTCATAAAATGTGCAAGGTCTTACCAGTCTATACTAGTCAGGATCCTGCAGAGTGGGGGGAGGGGAGAGAGAGAGGGAGGGACACAGGGAGAGAGGGGGGACACAGGGAGGGAGAGAGGGAGGGAGATAGGGACACAGGGAGAGAGGGGGGACACAGGGAGGGAGAGAGGGAGGGAGAGAGGGAGAGAGAGAGAGAGAGAGAGAGAGAGAGAGAGAGAGAGAGAGAGAGAGAGAGAGAGAGAAGAGACTTTAAACTTCAAGGAGTGCTGTTGTTATAGTTCAAGTCCAAGTCTGTTTATCTGTCAGCACTCAGAATGACCTTTTCAGGAGGGCTGTACACACACACACACACACACACACACACACACACACACACACACACACACACACAAAGAGTCTGCTTTAAAACTGGACAACACAGAAATTATTTCTTTAGAAAGCTTTGGAAACTATCCATAAGCAGGAGGCCCAGATTCTGAGAAATATTCTCTGGGACACAATTTCTCTCCTTTTAAGGTATGTTTACAACTGATGGGAAAATAACAATACATTCCAAGTATTTGCAGATAATTTTGGTTTAAGAACACATAGAGTATTTCCATGCCTGTCAAAATGAATTTTTTGTGCAGCAGCAATTTTGTTCTGATTGATGAATGGCAAGTCCCCAGAATATTTTGTGCTGAGGAGTGTGAAGGACACTGCATGTGACCATGACTTGCTCCCAGAACACAGCACTATATATGGACCTTCAGGACACAGCTTCTCTAATGACAGACCATGACAACCATGATGTTGTATGCACTCTTATAGACATGTTCCACAATACCACATTAGGGATTTTTGAGCAAGTATATAAGGGTGACTGAGTTTCTGGAAATTATCTTCTAATCAAACTTATTAAGCTCAAAACATACTATCATGCATGTAGTAAAAGAAATTTAATAAGTGAATTCTCCATTCAGATTAGGATTGGCTCTAAATTTTAGTGTATTTTTTTTAAAAAAATCTAATCCAATTTTAAAGAATGAATATTTCTAAAAGTGATGTGAAAGGTATTTAGCCTCAAATTATCTGATACTGACATTGCACTCCTAAAAGGGATTGCTATAAGAAAAGAACATTTATGGGAGTTGTTATAATATAGGTGTGAAAAGCAAACCTTGGGACTGTGGAGATAAATCAGTTAGAAAGGCTTTACTCTGCATGAGGAGCTGAATTCACAGCCTCAGCATGCACATACAAGCTAGGTATCCAGTCTATAACAAAAGCACAAGGGAAGTAATGTCAGGAGGATCTCTGGGACACACTGTAGCCAAGCTGACCAAATCAGTGAAGTCCAGGTTGACTGAGGAACCCTGTCTCATGAAAAGAAATGGCAGGACCAAGGGCTTCTGCTCCCCTTGATACCAGATAAGGCCATCCTCTGCTACATATGCAGCTGGAGCCATGGGTCCCTCCATGAGTACTCTTTGGTTGATGATTTAGTCTCTGGGAGCTCTGAGGAATGCCAAGGTGGGAGTGGGTGAGTGGGTGGGGGAGTACCTTCATAGAAGCAAGGGGAATGGAGATGGGATATGGGGTTAAAGGAGGGGAAATCAGGAAAGGGGATAACATTTGAAATGTAAATAAATTAAAAATCCAATAAAAATGTAAAAACAACAAAAATGTTCAGAATGATTAAGGAAAATCCCTAGTGTTTACCTCTAGCCTCCACACATACATATGCATATATACAAATATAGTATATGTGAATTATTGTGTATATGTATGTCTATATATACACATATATACATGAAGATACAAATATAAGGAATGGCACATGTAGGACTTTAAAAATTATACTATTCCTGGACCTTTAACTTCATCAATATCTCCACAAACACACACACATGCACATGCAGAGAGAGAGAGAGAGAGAGAGAGAGAGAGAGAGAGAGAGAGAGAGAGAGAGAGAGACCCATCTCAGTGTGAATACAAAATGAAGAAATTCACTAGTGTGAAAATGCCTTACATGTGGAAACCATAAGCATTGGCCTCTCTTATTTGGTGATAGGCAACTTGAAACAAATGTAGGGCTTATCTTGCTACTTAGTCATTTTTAAACTTTCAAAATAATAAGCTGTCAAACATATGTTGGTGGCATCCAGTTTTGGTGTTTGTGGTTTCAGTCCAGGGCTTGACTTCACTAGTCAGGCGGTACTGTCTCAGAGCTACAGGAGCTACAGAGCTACTTTATTTATATTTCCACATAGTCCTTGTTAAGTTGCCCAAATGAACCTCGACCTCATGAACTCCCTGTAGGCCAGGAGGGCTTAGAATTTGCCACCCTTTTACATCAGCTTGATGAAAAATTTCTGTGATTACAGATGTTTACTGCCAATTCTGGTTCATGTTTGGTCACGGCTAAAGTAAAAATTACTTTTTCCTCTTATTATTTTACCTGCCTAAGTTGGAGATTAGAACTGAATTCTTTCTAAAGCCTGAGAATGACACTCCCTTTCACCAGAACTGCTAAGTCTGCTCAGTCTAGCTCTATGGATATGGTCAGTTGATTTTGTCTATACTTGACTAACATGTGCTCTAATTGTAAAGGGTCTCTGCACCCATATGGACACATTTGGTAACGAATATGTCTGCTCATGCATGCTGTAACCCCTCTTTTCAAAAGGATGCCTATTATGCTCCTTTAACAGATTATTTTAGTATTTACACCATGGAAAGTGTTCTGTCAACTTGGCTCTTGAGGTCTTAGCTATGAAATACTCATATGGGTGGGTCTATGTGTGGTTTTCGTGGAAGATTGATAAGTGATAAAATATATCACATTTGCCAGTCCAGTGTGGATGGGTATCATCACATCTCTTGAGGGTATGAAGAAACAAGAAGGTAGGTGAATGAATGCTCTAGTCTCTTCCCATTTGAAAAGACTATGCATCTTCCAGGGCCTGGATGTAACTCACCACTGCTCACTGGAACTCAATGAACATACCTAATGTTCAGTTCTGGACTTTGCCTGTAACTACAGCAATGGCTTTCTTGAATGCTTAGTTTAGAAATAGCAGATCGAATTGTCATTCTTCATTGGATCATTGGAAGTAATACTGTCTCTCTGTCTCTCTGTCTCTCTCTCTCTTTCTCATGTGTGTGTGTGTGTGTGTGTGTGTGTGTGTGTGTGTGTGTTTATTACTTTGCTTCTGTTAAAATGGATAATACCAAGTAACCATCATGCCCGCCTACAAGAAGCATGTGTCCATAGGAAACACATTGGGTACTACAGGTACAGGCGTTCATCGAGTACTAAATTTACTAAGTGAAACAACATACAGCTGAATAACCTTCCAGACACAAATTAGAAACAAACACTTTTGGTCACTTCAATATAAGATTTGTCAGGGGAAAAATAAATGAGACACGTAAAATTGGTGCTTCTAAAGAAGGCTATTCTTCTAGAGCTGATGCTAGCCTAGACCACTAAAATTGCTTTCATAGTATTGACTGAAAAGCACCTACAAACATCACATTACAGAACAGACCAATGACCGTTCCATCGACCAAGGAGTCCATTGGCCTTGAATGTTTATTAAGTGGGGTGAAATTACATTTGGATCAGTAGATAACAACTACTTTAAGCATAAAAATATCAGATTTATGACATAAATACTAGATATAATGAAGACCAGAAATCAGAGGAATTTCAGTGAGTCATATGGTCAAATGTTAGTCAATATGAGACAAAACAGAACAAAGTAAAACGCTATTGTACTAAGGTTATGATGTATATTAGAAGCCTTTGAATGGGGTAACTACTTAACACTTAGTAACTTAGGTGAAATCAGGGGAAGGAAGCTAGAATAAGTGATAGGGAGCAGTGTAATGATTTCTGGTTTGGAAAAGGGAAAGACAGTTTGATTTGTCAAGATATGAATTACAAGAATGGGATATGTATGGTTAGCCATGGATGTGATATTTCTGTTGGAAAAAATAAGGATACTTCCCATTGTAATTCTATTAGGTTTGCACCTCAGTGGAGACAAAGTATAAAATCAGTCAGGGAACTCACTCAAGACTTTTCTGTTACCTGAAATCAGGAGACCATAGACATGAGAAAGATAACGCAGTCTATTAAAAAATGGAGTAGAATGACACTAATAGTCACTATAGAAAGGTTGTTGGGTTTTATTAATACAAACATCATCCACAGAAGTGCAATATAATAGCAATGAAATGGTTTTTCCAATGGCTTGTATGTGTATTTTACTTGGCAATAACTTAAATTTTCCATGCTTACAATATACTAGAAAAGTTTCTTTAAATAAACTCAGGAGATGGGCAAATTTTTATTAGTATTATCAATTATTATTTCTGTCATTATTATTACTAAAGTTTTCTCAAAATATAATCTAAATGGTATCTGTAAAGCTCACCAACCTGGGCTCAAAGCAAAACAATACAATTTTACAAGGGGAAGATACGTCTAAATTTGATACACTGTGTCATCAACTTCTCCCTGGTCTATACATCAAACATTTTGATACCTTATATAGCTCACCAAAACATTATACTAGATGTTAAAAACTAGGAGTTTTACAATACCTAGATGATGGCAGAAGTTTCAGACATTGCTACCCTCACTTCGTATGTGAAGTGAATTAAATAGTAGCAATAACTAACATCAATCAGATACATGACATGTCACAGTGTCACATAAATGGTTCACACAGCTTAGATGCTCAATTTCTTCAAGCAGGCAACAATGAAAGAACTGTCTTTTATACACACATCAAAGCGCTTGCTTGTTGGCTCTCAGGTCTGTCCCTGTCTGTCACCCTGCTCTAATTGGCAGCAAGGCTGAATTCCCCAGACACTTGCTTTAGCTGATGTCTAGCCAAATTCAACCAAGAGGAGGCACTGGTGTGAGATTAGAGGGCAGCAGAGAAATTGAAGTTGAGACATTTCTCTTTTTGTTAGTCTTGGATGGCAGTAATCCCCTTTTAAGTCAGCAAGTCTTCATGGATACAGACTCAGTGCTTCCCATGGGGCACCCCACATGAGCCATCCCAGGATTTCCCACCCTACCCTTCATGAAGGCTGTATTGCTTTTCTAACTCTGTTGTCCTCCAAGATGTCTCTCAAGACCTATTCTTTGGTTTCCCTGCCCTCCCTTTCTCTGTTTCATTAACAGTTAGCACAATACTTATATGGAGAACATTTTAATTTCCTGAGTAGATACTGACACGTACATAATTGTATGTATATAAATATGCCCCACATGTTACATGTGTGACATAATTTTATATATTTTATAACCTAGAGAAAAGACAACAATATTTATTCTATCTGAAAGTGTTAAAGTAACAATCCCTCACAGTTAGAAAGTAATTGAACCAGCATTTGATGCCAAGTATAGAGCGTCAAGGTTCCAAGCTCTCAGCAGGACGGTGAAATGCTATATTCTGAAGCACACTGACTTAACTGCACTGCCTCCCATTATAGACTAAACTGTGCTGCACTGTACTCTGCGTTGATCATCTCGATTCACATTGGTAGTCATTCCATATGTGTCAGACATTATGTCAGGTGGCCATAATCCTTCTGCAACTTTTAATGGCTATTCTAGTCATCCCCTTGGAGTCAGTTTTGTCTTTTACAGAAAATATTAGCCATCAGATTTCAGTAGTACTTTCAAGTTTAAGAGAGTACTTCTTTCTCTCTCCTCTATCTATCTATCTATCTATCTATCTATCTATCTGTCTGTCTGTCTGTCTGTCTGTCTGTCTGTCTTTATTTCTAACACACAGAGAGAAACACTTTCTCCTCAGTATGCATTTCTTTATTTACTTTACAAGTATTTATTAATAATTTGAAAGTTTTATGCATTCACTATCAATGGCTCCTTTTAACTCCCAGATGAACCCCTACTTCTCTCCCCTCTTAACTTCTCGGTAACATTTATAATTTAATAGCCTGTGGGTTCTTAATTTGAAATTCCATCAATTTGTCTTCCTCATCTGAGGCAATTCTCTGAAGCCTGTTTGACATACCAGGAGAGATACTCTTAAAGAAAATTTACTTTTGCCCCCTCAGAACATTTTCAGAAGCTATGAATAGCATCTCAGTTAGGGGTGGGAGCACATGAACCCTGTCAGTGGCCAGGCTAGAATGCTGACTGGATTTATCTTTTTTATTATTCATTATGTCTTAGGTATGAGTGCCTTTCTGAATGCATGTTTGTGTGCCATCTGTGTTCTTTGTGCTGAAAGAAGTCATAATATATCATCTGAATCCTGGAACTTAACTTACAGATGGTTATGGACTATGACATGGGCGCTAGAAATTGAGCCTGGGTCCTCTGCAAGAGCAAAAGGTCCCATTAACCAAGGATCCATCTCCCCAGCCCATGCTGTGATCTTGTGCTGTCTTGATAGTCAATGGCAGCTACGGCGAATTAACAAGTGCAACTCTCCTGTTGATCAGAAAACACTCTTTCACTTTGGTCCTCTCTGTCCCTTAGCTCCTAAGTATTTCCATTCCCTCTCCCATGCTGCCTTTTGAATCGTGTGTGTGTGTGTGTGTGTGTGTGTGTGTGTGTGAGAGAGAGAGAGAGAGAGAGAGAGAGAGAGAGAGAGAGAGAGAGAGAGAGAGAGAGAGATCCTTATGTGGCTGAGTTCCACACAGTCACTTGTTCTCTCTGCACTTTGGTAAGTTGTGACTTTCTCTGCAAATCATCATCTACTGCACAAAAACAAACAAACAAATGAACAAACAAACAAAAGGAACCAGCTTCCCCTGATGAGGTCTGTGAACTTTGATAATCTATGAATTTTAATGCAAGGACTTATTCAGCTATGAACTCTGTTACCTGAAATAATGACCAGTGTGACAAAACGTGCTCACTGGTGTAATAATGGATAGTGACATAAATGTTATGGGACTAATGAATCACTTTCTCATTGGATTTAAGACAGCTCCTCAATAGAATACACATTCCTGGTACTGCAAAACTCCATGGTTTAATGCCTTGGGATGAGCTTATAACTATTTGTTCCCTTTGTCCTCTTTCCCTACCCCTCCCTCTTCCTCTCTAACTCATTCTCTTTCTTTCTGCCTATCTGTCTGTCTCTCCCTCATCTGACTACTTAGAACAGAAATTTGGGCCAGTCAGAAGATATTGTGTTAGTTTTCCAATATACCCAGAGAAAACTGGCAGAAATTTAGTAACTTTAAACAATACCTATTAATCTATTGTCAAAAACGTGTTCTCATTGTGTTGGAGACAGTTTCCCAGAGTCTAGAGGTTACTAACACACACACACACACACACACACACACACACACACACGATAGATTATATTGGATTATATTATATATTATAATATATTATATATTCTTTTCCTGTCTTTAAATCCAGTCACAGCTGCTAGAATTCTTTCATTTTGCACCACTCAGTTGTTTTTTCTACTCATTTACTACTTGTATTGTTTTTTCATTTTCTTTCTTTCTTTTTTTTTTTTTTTAGTTTTTGTTGTAAGGCATGTTTCTTCAAAATTGTGTGTAGCTCATACTGACCTCAAACTGGCAATCCTCCTGCCTCACCTTATTGATAAACAATTGCAGTCATACAAAATGGTACTTTAAGCCTTTCTTTCAGATCTCACTACATCCTCAATGAAATTGTCCTCGGAAAGACAATCCCATGAAAAAAAGCCCCTATTTTAAAGTGAGATAATTAACCACCTTCGTTAGAATTGCAGCCTCAAATTCTTTCTCATGTAATCTTACATATTCATGGATCCCACCATTCATCACATGGATGTGTTTAGTGGGAGCATTATACTGACATAACTGGAAACCAACACTTTTATATGTTGAGTTTTCTCTTCTAAGTTGTAAACCATTTATGCACACATCTTATGTCTCTTTAGTTCTCTAAGATATCTTATAAAAAACATAAAATTTCTGATAGAAAATGCTGTTGATGTTGATCCACCAAGAACTTACTCTCAATGCTGTTGATGTTGATCCACCAAGAACTTACTCTCGACACAGCAAAGGTCAACAGAGTAATGGACCAAAAAAATGGGGATAAGATGTAGTTCTTTCTTCATGTGTCCTATGAAGATCAGCAATAAAAGTATGTAACCTACAAACCTCTTAATTTCTTAAGCTACTGGCAATAAAGGAACACAAAGAATGAGAGCAAAATAGAAAAGAACCTACTATGTGGAACTGTGCTGGAGATGATAAAGAAATATGACAGTAGCATCTACAGGGTATAAGATACTTTTAGCCATTGACTGGGAAGTCTCTTGATGCCTGAGATCAGAAGTTGTTCTGATACTGACTGACTTTAGGAATATTCAAGAACAGGCTGGCTTCTTGCTATATTCCAGCTTGTGCTTCTAGGAAACACTCTCTTTGCACTTAATTGAGTTAAGTGTGCAGCTGAAGGGTCTATACCACATCACTGCTGTAGTTGGGTTATTTTACAGATGGAAAGTAGATAGGATATGGCAGCACAATTCCAGGAAGAAAGAGCAAAGGCATGAAAAGATGTTAAGACCATTGGTAGTTCTGCTGACTCACCTAGTAAAGCCACCCATATCCTGAGAAAGTCTCAGAACTGTCTTGAAAATGTTGTAAACATGAAAGTTACCCAGAAATGCCAACCTAGGAAACAAGTGAGAGAGAACAGCCGGAAGGAGTCATCTCCTAGTTTCTACCAAAAGCCAGGATTTAAGCCAGAGTGAAAATGCTGGTTCACTGTGCTGGGATTTCAAGTTCCACAGTGGAATATAAGTCAAGTGAGAGTCTGAGTGTGCATATCACCTTGAGGCCAAACCTATTGAACTTTCAAGACTGTGGAAAAGTCTGGTCCAAAGCCATGCACCACAGCTGAGAAGGTCTGGGGAGAAGGTCTGGGTTTTGCCAAAAATTTCCTAGACAGTTCATGAGAGAGGTGAGTCTTTCATCACATATAAGACTCCCTTAAGTAAAATTTCCTCCTAATTTCTGTCCTGAAATAGGTTTCAAATATGCAGAGAGGTACCAATCCTCAAACAGCTCTTTTATAAACTGGTCTGTAAATACCATTCAAGAGGTCCATCTGCCTAATGTGTGAGAGATAAAAGTTCAAAACACAGCATTCCTCAGAATGGGCTGAACTCTAATATTAACAAGTTAACTGAATGAACCATGCCACACTTATTCATTCTGTGATGACCTCTTCTCCTTGTGGTATTGACCGATCTGATGTTGTATTACAAGTTGATCTACCCTTATATAATTCTAAAGTGAAAGAAGAATGAAAGCCATTGCCTATATTTGTGTTAATAAACACAAGCTTAAAGAAGGGAAATTATTCAAAAAGTCAAAGATAATACACACTCTTCTTGGAAGAATAGTGTTATGTAAGTTTTTCAACTGCATCTATGGCACTCTTTTCAACTTTATACTTCTGGGACCTTGGTGGCTGCAAAGATTCCCTAAGAATAGAATTTCCTTCATTTCAGTCCAACTGTACTTGGCTCTCCCTCCTGGCACAGATTCCTGGAACACAATGAAGTTGGACCCTCTCTCAGTTCTATCATCTGAAGTGTGTGACAGAATTTGACAACTAGAAGTTAGCATTTATTCAAACTCATGGATCCCAAGTGGGTAGATGACATCTCCTTACTGGTGCTCAAGAAAACTTGACAAGTAGCCATAAGGAAAGGAGGTGGAGATGAAGGAGTTCCGTGTTTCTCAGCCATGCATCAGATCTGAACATGGCTATGACACTGTATTGAGTTGGGTTTCATTTGGTCAGCATGACTCAGCAAAATGGTCCCATTTCTACTTTCAGTAGAAATCCTACATGTACATTATAATTTTTAATTCTTTAAAGATATATTTTCATTTCATTTTAAGCCATGTTATTGTTGCAAATCATAGAAGTAATAACACTACTGTATTATAGTTCACACTCCGTAGAAAAATAGACCTCCTGTGATTGTGAAATGGAACAGATCAAGAGACACTTGCTCCCTGAGAGCACTGAATTTGTGAAACAATTCAGTGCCCCAACTTATCTTGATTTCCTACTAAAGAAACAGCAGTTCTTATGCTTTCCTTGCTGTGATTTTCTAGTTGTGACGGCTGGTCTTGATTATCAATATGACTACATGAAGATGCATTAGCGAAGTGAGTGTATAATTTTTTCCAACATGTCTCTAACGTTTTGCTGGATTCTAGGTTCATGGAATGTAAAAGAGATAAGAGGATTGATATATGGGGTAGTAATTCCCTATGAGTGACACCATTATCATTCTAGGGATACAGATAAGTGTAAACATTGAAAGAAGAGGAAGCCAAAAAAAAAAAAAATGGAAGTTCCATGTTTCCTGAGTAAATATGGCTATTGGCAATTACATTGCCTAGGAACATCATATTACAAATTCTTTAGTCTTTCAACACAAAATCACACCACTGATTCTCTAGGGAGCATCCAGTCCTTCATAATGAGAGCTGGGTTTTGCAGGCTCTCAGCTTCGTGAACTAAGCAGCTACTGTGTTTTCTATTTCTCTATCATGCAGTTCATTGCTGGACTATCCAGCCTCATAGCTTGAAGCCAAACCAGTAAATAAATACCTTTTGCAATATATGAGTACATACATTATATGTAGGAGGTAGACAGAGAAAGAATGTAGATAGATGACAAGAAGATAGATCAATCAGTAACCAAATAGACAGACAAGATAGATTCTTCTCCTCTAAAGACCCCTGTTTTGTATTCTTGATTTAGGTTGCAATTGAAAAGGAAATATTTTTAATTCATAGAGTATATATCTAATAAGTAGATTTAACATAATTCTTGGATTTTAATGAGTTAAGGATAATTATGTCTAGGAGGAAATTTATTTACCTATTTGAGTACTTCTTTAAAAAAATAAATTTTACTCCTTATACCTATGCCAAAAATCCAAAGGTTTTCATAAGAAGGGAGGTGAGTGCTAAAAAGCACAGTAAAGTTTCCAAGGAGTGAGATGTTGTACTTGCTTACTGACTTATCTCTTTACTGGTCATATTGCTGCCTGTGAGGTAGGTCTTCTTATTTCTCACCTGAGTGCAGACATTCTTCAATCATTTTGCGTTTTCCTGATGTTACACATACAAGAATACTTCATATATACACAATTGTAGCAGTCCTAGAAAAAAAACATAAAATGAGAAAAAATAATTATCAGAAAATAGTTTTTAAAAAACACACTTAGCTTTGGATAGTATGAAGTCTTCTGTGATGTATTTAATATCTAATATCAAGCAAATTTTAGTAAACTCACAGTCACCTTATCATGAATTTTATAACATCAAAAACAGGGAAAAAATTCTAGGCCACTCCTCTGTCAGTAGACATGAACCAATGAGAAAAATCTTATAGTGAGGATAATCAAACACAAGTAATGAGACCTAGGAAATACCAGGACAAGGTATACTGCAGAAACTACCCATGATCTCATTCTCCTCTAAAACGTGATGTCAAACTGCACTTCTATACCCATGTAATTTTGTTATGTGTTAATGACACGTGTGTGCTATTGGCACAAACTGGCTATTTGGACAGTAAAGTGTGACTGGCAGGCCTTTAGGTCACCTCTGTGTAGAAAGGACATAATGTGTCATACCCACTTCACCTGGCTTACTAAATATGGCTATTTAATTTTCTTGGCCAATTATGTATAATTGGAAGTCATATATGTCACCTTCAGCTGGGCCTGTTCAAAGCTGTTGTACAGAACTCCCCTTTATCTGTCTTGCTAATTACAAGAGCATTTGAGGTGGTGACTTAATAGGACTATAACACACAAAGCTCCTTTTCTAATCTGCATTTGACACATAGCTTGAATTTTACAAAAATACATATTTTCCTGGTGGATCACCAGGATGTGTAGACTGTTCATTGAGATAGCGTAAGTAACTGAGCTATTCTTAGATGAGCAAGGAATCTCTCCCCATGCAAACTATCAGTGAATACAGATAAGACACCTCCACACATGCAATGAGTTAGAACAAATACATCGATTTATATTGTCCCCAAGTGACTTGAGAGTGAACTGACATGAAAATTGGTAAATTAATACGTAAAAAGACACGGACACTGCAAATGGTGGAGCCAACTGTAAAGGCAATGAAAAGAAACCTAAAACCTGACTAAACTGGAGCATGGGGAACACAGCTGGACATTGCAGGAAAGGGGTGGGGAGAGCAAGACACAGTTATCTAAGGGAGAAACAGGCGAGGAGCTCTATGATTGGACATATGAGCAGCTGATACATTTAAATTATGAAGTGGGTGAGCCACACAATGAAAGAGAAATAATTAAAGATTCCTGGAAATGTGTACTTTAAAAGTTCCACATTAATGTGGAATCTCAAATGTGCAACAAAACACTGAATGACTAAAAAATCAACAAAGTGAATGATGAAAAATGTTATTTGCCGTTGACCAAAAATAGCCTTTTTATTTAATCAGATGTGGGGGTTTTGATAGTACATTCCCAATACTAAAATTCTAATGTCATATGCAGTAATCCAAGGAAAATAAGACAGCACTTCATATAACCAATACAGCTACAATGAGAATGTACTCAATATAATCATGAGATATACTAAAGGGGGTTTTTTCCTGTCTATGTATTTTTTAATTAGTGAAAATTACGTCCTTTTTTAACAACTAGATGAAAAGCACCAATATCGTTACCTTTTCAAATATTCTAAAATTATAGAAGGTCTGTTTTCTTCATGAGGTTAAAAGTAGATTCTTGATCTAAATATTAGAATACATATTATCTTTATGTCTTGGGTATTTCCCTATCACGGTGACAAAGCACAATGACCAAGGCATCTTACAAAACAAAGTGTTTAATTTTGCATTTCAAGGTCCCAGAAGGTTACAGACCATAGCTATCACAGTGGAGAATATGGAAGCATGCAGGCAGTCATGGTTCTACACAAAGTGCTGAGAGTCTACATCTGATCCACAAGGATGATGTGGAAAGAATGTTAACTAACTGAGAATGGCTTGAGCCTTTGAACTCTGAAACTCTACCCTCATAGTTTTTCTTACTTAATCTGTGCTGTTAAATAATTGTATACAAGTCTAACTAACCCAAAATTCTTTGCTCAAAGAAATATTCTTGAGCATGAGTGTGCTTTGAATGGGAATGGCCTCTGTGGGTTCCCATGTTTAAATACTTGGCCTCCGTTGGTGTAATTGCTTGGAAAGATTAGGAAGCATGACCTTTGGTGAGTCAAGTCATGGAGCCAGGCTTTGAGTGTCAAATGCTTGTGTCATTCCCAGTGTCTCTTTCTGCCTCCACATTGTGGATGGAGACTTGAGCCTACATATATTGCTGCTGTCATGCCTCTGCCCTGCCATCAGAGACTCTGGCCCTCTGAAGCCATAAGCTTCAGAATAAGGCTCTCTTTTAATAGTCAACTTGTTCTGGTGTTTTATCTTGACAATCATAAGTCGCTAAAATACAAAGCAAGCTTTCTGTCCAATGTAAACTAAATGTAGTCAGTGGGAATCATTGCTTCTTAGCCTTGCTCCCAGAGGCAAAATTTCAATTCCCACCTTTTTGGGTAATTCACTCCCTTGACTTTCTCAGGAAAGCATCAGACACAGTCCACCTATCAGGCACTCTGAACAAATACTTGAAAGCCTTTTGCTATTCACTAAGTTTAAATGTTAGAAGTTCAGAATTAAATTTTTTTAAGTTAGGATTTGACTCATTCTGACAACTGGATCAACAAACCATCATAAAAGATATCTATCAATTTAAAAAAAAATTCTACACCCAACAGTTGAGAGGCTCAATGAGCATAGTTGTTAAAAAGATTGTAAAGGTTAGCATCTTGTAAATATAAAAGCAAATGTTTGTAATTTTTGAAGACTGTATGGGAAGAAAGAAAGACATAGGAAACAAGAGGGGTAAATAAATATTTTACCTGAATATTAGATCTAGAAATCTCATAGGAAGAAAAAAATAATTTCTGCCTTTTCAACTTTCTAGTTGCATAATAATCCACATAAACACACTTTTTAATTGAGCTGATTTCTTAGTAGAGAACATTGAAATGATGATTGTCAGTGACATATACAGAATATATATATATGTATGAATATATATACACACACACACACACACACACACACACACACACACACATATATACATTTGACAAAATAGTGAGCTTTTTTTAGTTATGCAATAGAAGGGGATTAAGAAACCAATTCATTTTAATGTCCATAAATGTGTAGGTCAAAGTTCTCTCAGAGGATAAATAAGCCTAATATTCACATCTTTCATGACGCTTTTCATTTCATTTCTTGGAGACTCAAACGAAAGTATGATCAATTAAAGTGCATTAGACCACATTCTCACAGCCCATTAGTTCTAAAAACCAGAGACCTTGGAATTGTTATACAAAATACTGATCTACAGAATTCTATAAGGCTTACATTTTCCTTGTTTGTACCTTGATGTGCCTGCATATATGTTCCCTAAATGCTTGCCTATTAACCACAGAAGCTACAAAAAGGAAAGAAGTCCTCTGAAACTGGAGTTACAGTTAAGAGCTGCCTTACATGTGCTTTTAACAAAGCCTGCATCCTCTGAAAAAGCAACAAATTCTTTTTTATCTTTATTATTCCCCAGTCATATGTTCTTTTTTATTATTTTTATTGGATAGCTTATGTATTTAATTTCAAATGTTATCTATCCCCTTTCTGCCTCTCCCATCCTCTCTCCCTCACCCTGCTTTCACGAAGATGCTCCTACTCCCACCCACCCACTCCACCTCAATGCCCAGGCATTACCCTACACTGGGGAAAAGAGCCTTCACAGGTCCAATGGCTTCTCCTCCTATTGATGTCAGACAATGCCATCCTCTACTACATATGTGGCTGGAGCCATGGGTCCTACCATGCGCATTCATTTGTTAGTGGTTTAGTTACTGGGAGCTCTGGGGGTGAGGGATTCTGCTTGGTTGATGTTGTTGTTTTTCCTATGGGGTTGCAAACCCCTTCAGCTCCTTCAGTCCTTTCTCTAACTCCTCCATTGCGGTGGCTGTGCTCAGTCCGTAGGTTAGCAAGACATGTAAACAAAAATGCCCAGACTGAAACCTATACAGTCTCTTCCTCAACCTCAGGGAGCTACCTCATTGAAACTACATGGAAAATAACCGAAATGGATTAGCCTCATGGAACAAAAGAAATGACATTCTGAAGTCAAGTCACAAGCAACAAAATCCCATAGGAAGCAAATTCCATAAACGGAACTCTCAAAATCCCTTTGTTCTAGGCTTGTCAGCGTGAGAAGCGTAAGTTCATGGATGCCTTGGTAAGAAAGAAATCTGTGCGCACACTCCAGTAAGTTCAGATCCCTTAATCCTTCTAAATTGCTCTGTCTTGTTTAGAAAGATCTGCTTACAGCCATCATTGTGCAAGTGTAAACACACATTCTCTCAGAGGGTCCTTTGTGCTTCAAATCTGCCAGACATCTCATGTCTCATTTTACAGGCTCACCCTTAGCACCACCATAAGCTTCTTTTAAAAACCAAACCATGATGTGTGGTACATGTACAAATCATCGCATGTCTGCCTTTCCCTATAAGGGCATTGGGTTTTATTCCCATCACAATTCATGTTTATAAATCACTGAATTTATGGCCACCCTCAACCATCTGCAGGCATCACTTTTCCCCTGCCTTTTTAAAGGAAAAACGCAGCTCACTAGTGCCACAGCATATGAAGCAGATAGTGTCTCCTATTAAGCTTTAGGGGGAATCTTGAGTTCTGCGTTTTTACTACTGGAGTAGCTCTCACATAAGACTAAGCATTGCCAAAAAATAGGGATGAGAGATTTTGGTGCTAAAACTTGAATATTTCTGGAGAATTCTATTAGTGACAAGGCAGGAAAACAATTCTAAGTCAATGGCTTTACTAGTTTAGTGTTGACTGACTGCCCATCGTTCCATTTTGTTTTGCTTTCATAGAAACACAGCCTTCTATAGCTAGGAGAAACCCTGAGGTTTTACAGAATACAGCATGCTGATTGTAAAGACAGGGTCCTATATCTCAAACCTCTAATTGAACTCCCCTGGGAGCAGAGCCGGACTGTCTCATCTTCGAATTTTACAGCCAGCCTATTGCCTGCTCAACCATACTCTGACTCATTTTCCTCAGCCAAGGTCTAATGACAGGTTTCATATCACGGGCATATTGCAGGGATCACACAAAACATTTGACCTGGAAGTATACTAGCACATTAGTAAATGTAACCCAAGTGCAAGATGCTGTGTCTCTTAAATTTAAAAGGGCTGAAAAGTACAAGTATGAAGGTCACATTTAAAGCTACTTTCAAACTTTAACAATGGCACAGCATCAAAAAAGAGATTACAGGCTGGTAAGAGGGCTCAGTTGGTCAAGGCTCATTCAGCAAGCCTAGAAACCTGTTTTCAAACCCAGGATCTCGTGTTAGAAGGAGAGAATCAGTCAAGCCCTGCAAGTTATGAGCGACACATCTCATTCTTTGATGTATGCTTACCCACATACATATACAAATAGAATAAGCAAAATAATTTATTAAAGGACATACTTTATATCTATAAAGCCCTATACACACACACACACACACACACACGTGTGTGTGTGTGTGTGTGTGTGTAGAGAGAGAGAGAGAGAGAGTGAGAGAGAGAGAGAGAGAGCGCCTTAAGACAGTAGCCTGAAAATGTTCAACACATATTTAATTTGTCACGATTATGACTCTAAATTACTTGCAGTAGACTGGATTGCTTCCTGATACATTTCAGATCTTGAAGCTCTAATCTTAGAACTGACTCTATTTGAAGGTATGAATTTTTTCAGGGTATATTTAATAAAGATTAAGTAACATGTGATAACATGTGATTAAATAACATAACGTTCAGCAGGATGGTGACCTTACAAATGTGGAAAAAGAGATTAGTTCATGGTCACAAAACCACAGAGAGCTTATGTGAACCTACAGCATGGGGATAGCATTTTCAAACTGGGAAGAGAAAACTTGCTAGAAACACAAATGGTAGAATCTTGATAGTGGAGTCAATCTGCAGAGCCATTAAAGAATAAAGCTTTCCTGTTGATAGCTTCCAACTGGACCAATAACCGCCTTCAGAGAAAAGTCTGCAGAAAGCTACTAATATAAGAAATGTGAATAAGCATGAAGTTTATGTTAATGGAAGTCAGGCTGTGTTTTAAAAGCCAGCCATGCGAGTTTGGGTAGCTACTTTCCTCGGTGCTCCCTGACACATCTGGCTGTCACAGATTGCCAACATGGCATGCAGCGACAAACACAAAAACAACAACAAGTCAATCAGATCCTTAACATCCTGATTACATCCAACAAAAACATGTGCCCTGTTCCAGAGCAATAAAAAATGTTGTGCTGTTGTTCTTATTTCTAAATATATAACAGGTCTTGAAAAAAAATAATCTCATTCTTTCATCAGGAAAACCAAAAATATCTTTTAAGAGAAGACTCTCTGCAACTTGCTTCCTCCTCTTGTTGAACTCTAAGCTGATTTGTTCTTGGGACTGGTGACAGGATACCACCAAACTCGGATTCTGTTCAGCTAGTGGAGCATTGTACCAGCTGACACTGCCTGAGTCGTAATTATTTAAAGTTCTTTCCCCTTCCTCTCCAGCTCTTAGTTGCAAGTATTTTCGCCCCAAACTGTTTCTCTTTTGTGTTGCCAGAAAAATCCAGGCTCTTTTTCCATGATTAGATTACCAGCTGGTGACTTTCCTTTGTTGAAAGGACAAGCTTTCTAACAAAGGAGGCGCCTTTCGGGATAAAGTAAGATGTGTTCATGCAGTGCAGGTCCTACATGGCAGCGGTCTTCACACAGCAAAGCAGCTGTAAGGTGCATGTGCTTTCTGCCCCTTTGTCTGTTTCTGCCTCTCTGCCTTCTGTTATACAGGGAGCTGAACCTACAGTCTTCCCGGTCAAACATTCCACTCCTGTGGGATACCCACTGGGGCAGACAACTCAGACAGAAGTTTAAGCCAATAGAAAGTCTTTATTAGGTTGTTGGTGACTTCACTGTTTGTTCAGTATCCCCAAGCCTTTCTCCAAGTGAACTTTTAAACACAAAAACTCTATCCTGGGTTAATATATTTCAGTTAGCAAAAATGTTTAGCCAGAAGTAGAAATTCAGAATCCAAGAAGGAAGGTTAGTATTTTTAAAGAACTTCCCAGATCTATGTACTTTGATGGACTTTTATGTTTTCATTTTGGCAGATGGTGCTGTCTACATGATGAGTTTTATGATGAGTCCTTCATGGAGCCAGTTGTGCTAAAGTAAGGGGGCTTGTTACTCTACCACTGGGCTATATCATCCCTAATCTTCATCCTTACCAAGAGAAAAACACAGATAAAGGCCATCTGTTCACTCCCCTTAAATAACATTTAGTATATTCATAACAAAGATTTTAGTCTAGATGTAAAAAGAGGGAGCTAAAGAGATGGCCCAACAGCTAAAAGGTCTTGCCGTTCTTCCAGAAGGCCTGGGTTCAAAACCCAGCTCCTAAATGGGCACTCACAGTCATCTGTAACTTCAGTTCCAGGGTGGCCACTATGCTCCTCTACTCTTCATACACATATACAGGGTGTATACATGCTGTACAGGGTATATAAACACACATGCAAGCAACACATAAATTGAAATAAAAATCAAGGGAGAAAAATAAACAGAGATCTCTATGTATTTACAAAAAGCCCTTGGATTCATTTCCATTGAAAAGGAATAAAGAAAATTGTCATGTCTCAAAATTGACAAGTTCTGAATTTCTCCAATGCTTTTTCCCGTAAATATATTACTGAAGATTTCTGTCAGCATCAGTGGGCATGTGTTATTTGTAAAAGACTTATCAAACACTAGAAGAAAATCAGAGAGGAAATGTGATAGTCTTGCCAACTCGCTGCATCCTCATTCTAAGAACAGTGTTAATTCAGAGATTATTTCAAATGAATGGCCTATGCTTTCAAATCATATCTGTGACTTTGGTCCTGCTGCCTTGGCTGCCAGTCTCTTCTTGTCACTCAACTCATAGCTATTATTTTTCTACCTATTATTTTTTCAGTTAGAAACTAGGAGCAACATTAAGGAGAGGACTCTGGGAAATGACAACAAATGGCCAATAGAAATGACAAATTTGTCTTAGTCAGGGTTCTCTAGAGTCACAGAACTTATGGGTAGTCTCTATATAGTAAGAAAATTGATCGATGACTTACAGTCTGTAGTCCAACTCCCCAACAGTGATCAGCAGCAGCTGTGAATGCAAGTCAAGGATCCAGCAGTGGCTCCGTCCCACAGGGCAGGCAGGCTAAAAGGAGAAGTAAGTAGAGGCAATGTTGTCTTGTCCATGGACAGTGAGGTAGAGGTATATGAGAGGTGTGTGAGAATGGTGGCCTCTGATTACAAGGTCAAAATTATTTTAACCATGTCAGTACCATGCTTCAGACTTTATGTAACTATGGTATAATCTGCCTTCATGTTTTATTTGTATCTTTTTTTCCAGTGGATTTTTTGGTTTCAATAAATCTATTCCTCGTCCTCTAAGAACCTGGATTCCATCTTATTCTCTTCCCTGCCACAATTTTTAGTTCACTAACTGAGTCTTTCATTTCTTGCCGAATGTCACAATCTGTATTTGGTTTTTCTTTACTCATTATCTACACTTTTCATACTTCCTGGTATCAGTGGCATGTCTCTCTGTCATTGTCCGGTATAAAAGATTCTACTCTTTACTTCTAAGAATTATGGAGCCAGTGTCATTCTTCAATGTGTACTGCTATCTTTTAAGCACTAATTTTCTTTTAAAATAAATTCGTGGAAGCATTCAATCATGTCGTATAAAGGAAGACATGAATAACAAGTCATTAACAATAGAATGCAAACTAAATTTTATAAAGTCTGAGACACATTGGAATGATACAAACATTATTGAATTTGAAGTCACAATACATTGGTCCCGTAAGGACTGTTGCTTCGTATGGCTCCCGTTTGACATTAAGACCTGTTTATTAACTTTCCTGAGCATGTTTTATTTTCAATAGACATCTCATTAACTCCACTTGTCCCGTGTCTTCTGTGAACACCCTATAAGTGCCTGGAATTGTATTTTCCAGGATTCCCTATTCAAGGTGGTTCCTGATTTTTAATCTACAAACATATATTCATGATACAGTGATATTACTCTAAAAATTTTATATTATTCTAGCAAACATTTCTTGCTGAAGCTCTGAAGCTTTTGTTCATTTTGTTGAAGTTTTCTCAGCAAAAGCACCAGATACCAAGGAATTCTGTGACATGAAGAAAATGGTTTGTGTTATTCTAGAATCCCTGCTTGCCCCCACACAAGCTGGAAAAAACCCCATCTGCCTGTCTTCCTCCAATCCTGACCTCTCTGAGAGGTAACTCCTCCTCTCTGTTTTCGGCAACCCACTAAAGAGTGTCTACCCAGAAGCCATATATGGGAATAATTCCAGTTCCTAACTGACAGATCACTGCTCCTTACCTAAACTCTATGAAATCCCCTAGCTTTAGCCCACCTGCAAGATTTCACTGAACTCCACCTGTGAGATTGGTGAACTTGCTCAAGAGCTCCTCCTAATATGCCTGCCTTTATCTACTTTTAGTCTGGTCTAATCTGACTTGTATCTGTGTCACCATTGAGAGACAAGAAGCAATTTAGTTGGTAAGTACTAAATGGCTAGTAGACACAAAGGGAGTATCAGTTTGATGTATGAGGGTCTAACACAACTTTAGTTAGGAATCCTCACCAGATGTGTGAAGTGCAAAAACTAGTTGTTTCTATCTAACACCTACTGCTAGACAGCTTACCTCTTGAAGTTAGGATAGAATGTATTACTACTTGGAGTTCTGAGAAATAAATCATAAGAAACTATATAGCAAGGACTTCTGTATTCTCTACACAATCAATAACATTCTAGACAGTCAGCTTAGATCCCCTGTAAAAAGTCAGGAATGGCCAAAAATCACTGGAATCTGGGGTTAGGCAGCAAAAGCAGGAGAATTGTTGGGACCTGTTGTCCACCAGGCTGGCTGTGGATTCAATGAGAAACACTGTTTCAAGGGGAGTAATATGGAGAATGATAAAGAAGGATGCAAGTAAACAACAGAGGTGGGATAGAGGAAGAGGAGGAATGAAGGGAGAGAGGGAGGCAGGGAAGGAGAGGCAGAGACACACAGAAAGACAGAGAAACAGAGGGAGAGAGAGCAGGAGCTAAAACAATGCTAGTTTTTGAGGCTGGCAGCCTAACAATGGGCACTAGGTTGACTTTTTGAAATGTGGTTTATATTAATAAAACCATTCACAGTAGCACCAAAAACATTATGTACCTGTGAATAGGTCTAATGACAGGTGAACAAAACCTTTCCCATAGAATTATAGCAAAAATTAGCTCAAACAAACATATTGAGCAAAATGAACCAAAAAAAAAGGCAATTTGTTGAACAGTATGCCATCTCCAATAGCTGGAAATCTCATTATTTTTTATGATATTTGTATCTTCAAAATGATGACTGGAACGCAATGCAGTGGACAGACAGATGTCTCGTTGTGAAGCTTGTATATGCTGCACTTGAATAGAAATCACATATAAAATATAAAATGAATGGTAATTGCTTACAGAAAAGAAACACATTGTGTCAGTGTAGTTCTGTTGCACATTTTAGATGAGGATGTATGACTATCTAACTGTAGTGCTAATACATTCCATTGCTCATGTCAAACTTCTCACCTTCTCAAATTGCATGAGCACAGACGTTTTGGACCTTTATACCCATGTCATTCTGGGAAACCGTCTTACCACTCCTCAGTAATATTTTACAAGTAAACTTGGTGCAAAAAGGATCACTGGCCTGAGATGGATTTCTTGGTAGGTGAGTTGGTAGCCATCTTAACGACTGTAAGTCACAATGATATGGGCCCATTGCAAAGGCTCTTTGCAACATATGTCCCTACATAAGATACATGGCATAAAGGAAGGGCAGAATGAAAACCTTGTGTTTATTCCACCAGTTCATTTATAACTAGATCTGTGGGTAAGCACTGCATCTGCCAGGTCCAAATGAAAATACTTCATGAATTCCCCAATTATATAATAACATTTGCTGTAATTCTGCAGTGTTCTGTAGATCTAGTGAACAGAAGATTTGTGAATAGAGATTAATCAGTATGGTCTCTATTTACTCAAAATTCCAATAAAGTTTAGCTTCTTAAATTTTGTTTGAACACCTCTAGAATTTGTAATGGGGAATGTTCTGAAAATGTTATGTCTGTATATTAAATTATCTCAAGACTCTAAAACTCTTATCCTAGTCTGAAGTATATTTTAGTGATAGATAGATACAAATACAGCTATTCTTTTTTGTGAGGACTTGTAAAACTATAATTTTAGGAAAAGTCACATGCATTTGTCCCTTAAAGAAAGTCAGATTAGAAAAAAATATATGTAGCCTATTTATGACTATATACCATATGTAATATTAATGAACATATCATTCACATTTTATAAATAAACATCTAATCTATTTTTATCCCAGATAGTTTTTATCCTTCTTTACTTTATCTATAGTAAATATCATCATCAACTCAGTCACTACAGGCGAAGGCCTGGTCATTCTTTCTTGTAACTCATCAATAGATCAAACTAACTCCACTTCAGTTCTTCATTCCCATTCTTCACAATGGACCAGAAATCTTTGCGAGTCATCAACTCATGATGCTTTCCAGCAGACATCCCAGGAGATCCCCAACAGTATCTGTATGTTGGCAGGCCAACCACATGCAGTTCCTTTCTTATTGATTCCCATAGGCAGTGTAGTACAAAAGCACTCCTGAACGTACAGAGAAAAATATGCATGCCTTGTCTGATCTCCTCTGGCTATCTGTCATGGTCTCTGTTGAAGCAAGTTGTCATCATGAATTGCCTCATGGAGAGGTTAGTGTGTCAAGCATTGTGTATGGCCTCTAGACAATATCTAATGATGAACTGGAGCTTTTTGTTCAACTGCCCACAAGGAACTTAATCTTGCCAACAAGCACAAAGTTTGAAAATTAGTGTCAAGTCAAACCATGAGATGCCATGAAATGCTCTTATCTCTGTTTCTGTCTCAGAAAATACCCTGAGCCATAGGTCTTTGGGAAATTAGAGCTAGATAGTTTTCACTACAGAAATTTTGAAAAGATCAATTTGGTTGAAGTAAATCTTTAAGTTTGGAGTCATTTGTTACCAAGAAGTAGAAATCAGCAGATGGCACCTTGCTTCAAACCCTTTATTCACTTCGCATGTGTAAGTCTCTCAGGTTAACCATGTAGTCAACACCTATGCATTAGTTTTCTTTTGTGTCTTTTTGTCTTCAGTGTTTCTCACTCCTTGGTTTTATACTAAGGGACTCTCTTTTATAAATGGGACCTATTACACTGATGTCTCAATTGGTGAACTTCTATCTTCTTTATTGCCATTGCTGACTTTTTATTCGTGTTTAGTCTTTCTGAGTCTTCTGTGTACCTATCAAATACTTTCAACCATTTGCTACATTCAGATAAATTTTCCAAAGTGATATAAATGCAATTGTTAAATTACTGGCATGCAACACTTTGTAAGTGAATGTACTTGTTATCAAACTTACTTTGTATCTATAGATGATGCAGTATGTTTTAGGAGATCAAACAGTATTTAGAATGTGGAGCAATTAAAGTAATAAAAAAGAATAAAGTCAAAATTGAGGTCCTGAAATTCCCATGTACAGAAATTCCTATTTACATATTGTATATAAATGTACAAATGTGAGCTCTCTGCTCCCAGACCCGGTGAGAGAGAGACCCAACCGCCTGGTCAGGTGGGCACTCCTGAGGCTGCAGAGCGGAAGAGACCACCAACACTGCTCACCCCTGCCCACATCCCTGGCCCAAGAGGAAACTGTATAAGGCCTCTGGGCTCCCGTGGGGGAGGGCCCAGGAGCGGCAGGACACCTGCCTGAGACACCACCGGAACCTGAGGGAAACAGACCGGATAAACAGTTCTCTGCACCCAAATCCCGTGGGAGGGAGAGCTGAACCTTCAGAGAGGCAGACAAGCCTGGGAAACCAGAAGAGACTGCTCCCTGCACACACATCTCGGACGCCAGAGGAAAAAGCCAAAGACCATCTGGAACCCTGGTGCACTGAAGCTCCCGGAAGGGGCGGCACAGGTCTTCCTGGTTGCTGCCGCTGCAGAGAGCCCCTGGGCAGCACCCCATGAGCGAACCTGAGCCTCGGGACCACAGGTAAGACCAAATTTTCTGCTGCAAGAAAGCTGCCTGGTGAACTCAAGACACATGCCCACAGGAACAGCTGAAGACCTGTAGAGAGGAAAAACTACACGCCCGAAAGCAGAACACTCTGTCCCCATAACTGACTGAAAGAGAGGAAAACAGGTCTACAGCACTCCTGTCACACAGGCTTATAGGACAGTCTAGCCACTGTCAGAAATAGCAGAACAAAGTAACACTAGAGATAATCTGATGGCGAGAGGCAAGCGCAGGAACCCAAGCAACAGAAACCAAGACTACATGCCATCATCGGAGCCCAATTCTCCCACCAAAACAAACATGGAATATCCAAACACACCAGAAAAGCAAGATCTAGTTTCAAAATCATATTTGATCATGATGCTGGAGGACTTCAAGAAAGACATGAACACACTTAGGGAAACACAGGAAAACATTAATAAACAAGTAGAAGCCTACAGAGAGGAATCGCAAAAATCCCTGAAAGAATTCCAGGAAAACACAATCAAACAGTTGAAGGAATTAAAAATGGAAATAGAAGCAATCAAGAAAGAACACATGGAAACAACCCTGGATATAGAAAACCAAAAGAAGAGACAAGGAGCTGTAGATACAAGCTTCACCAACAGAATACAAGAGATGGAAGAGAGAATCTCAGGAGCAGAAGATTCCATAGAAATCATTGACTCAACTGTCAAAGATAATGTAAAGCGGAAAAAGCTACTGGTCCAAAACATACAGGAAATCCAGGACTCAATGAGAAGATCAAACCTAAGGATAATAGGTATAGAAGAGAGTGAAGACTCCCAGCTCAAAGGACCAGTAAATATCTTCAACAAAATCATAGAAGAAAACTTCCCTAACCTAAAAAAAGAGATACCCATAGACATAAAAGAAGCCTACAGAACTCCAAATAGATTGGACCAGAAAAGAAACAGCTCCCGTCACATAATTGTCAAAACACCAAACGCACAAAATAAAGAAAGAATATTAAAAGCAGTAAGGGAAAAAGGTCAAGTAACATATAAAGGGAGACCTATCAGAATCACACCAGACTTCTCGCCAGAAACTATGAAGGCCAGAAGATCCTGGACTGATGTCATACAGACCCTAAGAGAACACAAATGCCAGCCCAGGTTACTGTATCCAGCAAAACACTCAATTAACATTGATGGAGAAACCAAGATATTCCATGACAAAACCAAATTTACACAATATCTTTCTACAAATCCAGCACTACAAAGGATAATAAATGGTAAAGCCCAACATAAGGAGGCAAGCTATACCCTAGAAGAAGCAAGAAACTAATGGTCTTGGCAACAAAACAAAGAGAATGAAAGCACACAAACATAACCTCACATCCAAATATGAATATAAATGGAAACAATAATCACTATTCCTTAATGTCTCTCAATATCAATGGCCTCAACTCCCCAATAAAAAGACATAGATTAACAAACTGGATACGCAACGAGGACCCTGCATTCTGCTGCCTACAGGAAACACACCTCAGAGACAAAGACAGACACTACCTCAGAGTGAAAGGCTGTAAAACAACTTTCCAAGCAAATGGTCAGAAGAAGCAAGCTGGAGTAGCCATTCTAATATCAAATAATATCAATTTCCAACTAAAAGTCATCAAAAAAGATAAGGAAGGACACTTCATATTCATCAAAGGAAAAATCCACCAAGATGAACTCTCAATCCTAAATATCTATGCCCCAAATACAAGGGCACCTACATACGTAAAAGAAACCTTACTAAAGCTCAAAACACACATTGCACCTCACACAATAATAGTGGGAGATTTCAACACCCCACTCTCATCAATGGACAGATCATGGAAACAGAAATTAAACAGTGATGTCGACAGACTAAGAGAAGTCATGAGCCAAATGGACTTAACGGATATTTATAGAACATTCTATCCTAAAGCAAAAGGATATACCTTCTTCTCAGCTCCTCATGGTACTTTCTCCAAAATTGACCATATAATTGGTCAAAAAACGGGCCTCAACAGGTACAGAAAGACAGAAATAATCCCATGCGTGCTATCGGACCACCACGGCCTAAAACTGGTCTTCAATAACAATAAGGGAAGAATGCCCACATATACGTGGAAATTGAACAATGCTCTACTCAATGATAACCTGGTCAAGGAAGAAATAAAGAAAGAAATTAAAAACTTTTTAGAATTTAATGAAAATGAAGATACAACATACTCAAACTTATGGGACACAATGAAAGCTGTGCTAAGAGGAAAACTCATAGCGCTGAGTGCCTGCAGAAAGAAACAGGAAAGAGCATATGTCAGCAGCTTGACAACACATCTAAAAGCTCTAGAACAAAAAGAAGCAAATACACCCAGGAGGAGTACAAGGCAGGAAATAATCAAACTCAGAGCTGAAATCAACCAAGTAGAAACAAAAAGGACCATAGAAAGAATCAACAGAACCAAAAGTTGGTTCTTTGAGAAAATCAACAAGATAGATAAACCCTTAGCCAGACTAACGAGAGGACACAGAGAGTGCGTCCAAATTAACAAAATCAGAAATGAAAAGGGAGACATAACTACAGATTCAGAGGAAATTCAAAAAAATCATCAGATCTTACTATAAAAACCTATATTCAACAAAATTTGAAAATCTTCAGGAAATGGACAATTTCCTAGACAGATACCAGGTATCGAGTTAAATCAGGAACAGATAAACCAGTTAAACAACCCCATAACTCCTAAGGAAATAGAAGCAGTCATTAAAGGTCTCCCAACCAAAAGGAGCCCAGGTCCAGACGGGTTTAGTGCAGAATTCTATCAAACCTTCATAGAAGACCTCATACCAATATTATCCAAACTATTCCACAAAATTGAAACAGATGGAGCCCTACCGAATTCCTTCTACGAAGCCACAATTACTCTTATACCTAAACCACACAAAGACACAACAAAGAAAGAGAACTTCAGACCAATTTCCCTTATGAATATCGACGCAAAAATACTCAATAAAATTCTGGCAAACCGAATTCAAGAGCACATCAAAACAATCATCCACCATGATCAAGTAGGCTTCATCCCAGGCATGCAGGGATGGTTTAATATACGGAAAACCATCAACGTGATCCATTATATAAACAAACTGAAAGAACAGAACCACATGATCATTTCATTAGATGCTGAGAAAGCATTTGACAAAATTCAACACCCCTTCATGATAAAAGTCTTGGAAAGAATAGGAATTCAAGGCCCATACCTAAACATAGTAAAAGCCATATACAGCAAACAAGTTGCTAACATTAAACTAAATGGAGAGAAACTTGAAGCAATCCCACTAAAATCAGGGACTAGACAAGGCTGCCCACTATCTCCCTACTCATTCATATAGTTCTTGAAGTTCTAGCCAGAGCAATCAGACAACAAAAGGAGATCAAAGGGATACAGATCGGAAAAGAAGAGGTCAAAATATCACTATTTGCAGATGACATGATAGTATATTTAAGTGATCCCAAAAGTTCCACCAGAGAACTACTAAAGCTGATAAACAACTTCAGCAAAGTGGCTGGGTATAAAATTAACTCAAATAAATCAGTTGCCTTCCTCTATACAAAAGAGAAACAAGCCGAGAAAGAAATTAGGGAAACGACACCCTTCATAATAGACCCAAATAATATAAAGTACCTCGGTGTGACTTTAACCAAGCAAGTAAAAGATCTGTACAATAAGAACTTCAAGACACTGAGGAAAGAAATTGAAGAAGACCTCAGAAGATGGAAAGATCTCCCATGCTCATGGATTGGCAGGATTAATATAGTAAAAATGGCCATTTTACCAAAAGCAATCTACAGATTCAATGCAATCCCCATCAAAATACCAATCCAATTCTTCAAAGAGTTAGACAGAACAATTTGCAAATTCATCTGGAATAACAAAAAACCCAGGATAGCTAAAGCTATCCTCAACAATAAAAGGACTTCAGGGGCAATCACTATACCTGAACTCAAGCAGTATTACAGAGCAATAGTGATAAAAACTGCATGGTATTGGTACAGAGACAGACAGATAGACCAATGGAATAGAATTGAAGACCCAGAAATGAACCCACACACCTATGGTCACTTGATTTTTGACAAAGGAGCCAAAACCATCCAATGGAAAAAAGATAGCATTTTCAGCAAATGGTGCTGGTTCAACTGGAGGGCAACATGTAGAAGAATGCAGATCGATCCATGCTTATCACCCTGTACAAAGCTTAAGTCCAAGTGGATCAAGGACCTCCACATCAAACCAGACACACTCAAACTAATAGAAGAAAAACTAGGGAAGCATCTGGAACACATGGGCACTGGAAAAAATTTCCTGAACAAAACACCAATGGCTTATGCTCTAAGATCAAGAATCGACAAATGGGATCTCATAAAACTGCAAAGCTTCTGTAAGGCAAAGGACACTGTGGTTAGGACAAAACGGCTACCAACAGATTGGGAAAAGATCTTTACTAATCCTACAACAGATAGAGGCCTTATATCCAAAATATACAAAGAACTCAAGAAGTTAGACCGCAGGGAAACAAATAACCCTATTAAAAAATGGGGTTCAGAGCTAAACAAAGAATTCACAGCTGAGGAACGCCGAATGGCTGAGAAACACCTAAAGAAATGTTCAACATCTTTAGTCATAAGGGAAATGCAAATCAAAACAACCCTGAGATTTCACCTCACACCAGTGCAATTGGCTAAGGCCAAAAACTCAGGTGACATCAGATGCTGGCGAGGATGTGGAGAAAGAGGAACACTCCTCCATTGTTGGTGGGATTGCAGACTGGTAAAACCATTCTGGAAATCAGTCTGGAGGTTCCTCAGAAAATTGGACATTGAACTGCCTGAGGATCCAGCTATACCTCTCTTGGGCATATACCCAAAAGATGCCTCAACATATAAAAGAGACACGTGCTCCACTATGTTCATCACAGCCTTATTTATAATAGCCAGAAAATGGAAAGAACCCAGATGCCCTTCAACAGAGGAATGGATACAGAAAATGTGGTACATCTACACAATGGAATATTACTCAGCTATCAAAATCAACGAGTTTATGAAATTCGTATGCAAATGGTTGGAACTGGAAAATATCATCCTGAGTGAGCTAACCCAATCACAGAAAGACATACATGGTATGCACTCATTGATAAGTGGCTATTAGCCCAAATGCTTGTATTACCCTAGATCCCTAGAACAAACGAAACTCAAGACGGATGATCAAAATGTGAATGCTTCACTCCTTCTTTAATTTTGGAAAAAGAATACCCTTGGCAGGGAAGGGAGAGGCAAAGATTAAAACAGAGACTGAAGGAACACCTATTCAGAGCCTGCCCCACATGTGGCCCATACATATACAGCCACCAAATTAGACAAGATGGATGAAGCAAAGAAGTGCAGACCGACAGGAGCCGGCTGTAGATCGCTCCTGAGAGACACAGCCAGAATACAGCAAATACAGAGGCGAATGCCAGCAGCAAACCACTGAACTGAGAATAGGTCCCCTATTGAAGGAATCAGAGAAAGAACTGGAAGAGCTTGAAGGGGCTCGAGACCCCAAAAGTACAACAATGCCAAGCAACCAGAGCTTCCAGGGACTAAGCCACTACCTAAATACTATACATGGACTGACCCTGGACTCTGACCCCATAGGTAGCAATGAATATCCTAGTAAGAGCACCAGTGGAAGGGGAAGCCCTGGGTCCTGCTAAGACTGAACCCCCAGTGAACTAGTCTATGGGGGGATGGCGGCAATGGGGGGAGGGTTGGGAGGGGAACACCCATAAGGAAGGGGAAGGGGGAGGGGGATGTTTGCCCTGAAACCGGGAAAGGGAATAACACACGAAATGTATATAAGAAATACTCAAGTTAATAAAAAAAAATAAATAAAAATAAATAAATAAATAAATAAAAAATGTTCAAATGTTCTCTGACTTTAGTATGGCTCCTCTGCCCTAGGAGGTTGCATTATAGTGTATATACATTGTATAGTATATATACATTGCAATCAAATTTAGGATGCAACCAAATAGTGCATTGAATTGTAACCTAATATAGGAATCACATACATCTAAAAGAGTAACTGAAACTAAAGTATATTATTATGAATTTCTAAAAATTCTTCTATACTCATATATGAAGAGGAAGGTCATGTGGGATGAATGCACACTAACAAAATAGCTCTTTAAGAGTTGGGGAAAAAATCTCAGAAAATAAATTTCGTACCAATGACATTAAAGCTTTGAATATACCTGTTGTGTTTTACTATAATGATTTGCAGATTTTCTTTAAAACACAACACTAATTCCTCCTCTGCTTTGATGCTGAGGAGGAGCAGTTGAGGTAAAATCCTGCCCCATATTCTTGTTAGCCCTAAAAAGTATCCTGAGCCCAGTGCCACATTCTAACATGACTCAAAACTAAAAATATTATTCTCATTGGATCAACTCCATTTACCCAGTTAAAGGTATGCCAACTTGTACAAAAATAGTCAGTTCTTTTTGTTACTTGAAAATGACCAAGCTTTCTTTTCTCCTTCCTCTGATACTGCCCCCAGGGTCACTTTGTGTTTAAAAGCTTTGGAATGACTTCTGTGTCCAATGATGCTTTCATGTGCCATCTGTTTTTTTAATTATTTATATATTTAGAAACATAGGAAGATGAAAGCATTTGAATGGATAGGATGCAGAAACTAAAACATTTATTATATGACCATTTGCTGATTCACAATATTTGGAAAGCAGAGTAAGATGTGAGCTGCAAAGAGCATTGAATAAAAGAAATGATAATGAAACAAGGAAAAGAAGCATGGTTATAAGAATTTGTTAAGAAAATTAGCATCTTAGATTCTATTGCTGTGACAAAAAATAAAAAGCAAGCTAAGGAACAAAGATTTATTTCAGCTTATATTTCCATATTGTAGTCCATCAGTGAAGAAAGTTAGAAGAACTCAAGCATATCAAGCAACCCTGGAGCCTATAGGCATCAGGTGATGCAGAAGCCATAGAGGGTGCTGCTTACTAGCTTGCTTTCCATGACTTGTTTAGCTGGCTTCTTATAGAACCCAGTACCACCAGCCCAGGGATGACCCCACCCACAGTGTGCTGGGCTCTCCTCCATTGATCACTAATTGGGAAAATGCCTTACATCTGGATCTCATGGAGACATTTCCTCAGCTGAGACTTTCTGTCTGTTCTCTGCCTAACTTGTGTCAAGTTTACACACAAACCCAGCCAGCACAATTAACATATGCTAGAGTCTTTGAAAGTGGAAAATTAAAAATATAAAAACTTTACTTAATAATCATCAACATCTGTTAGCTTGTAAGAGGGGTTGCTATAGGCAAGGAAACTGTATTAAATGAATTTGTGTTCCTCTTTAACCTTCTGATCAGTTTATAGCCATCTCGAGAGAAACGGAAGTCTTTAATAGGATAAATTTTTCATATATATGAAAGGAAGGCAATGAGATTAATGTGTTAAAGTATGACTAACATGTGATTACGAATTATGCAAATTATAAAGAGTTAAGTAAACATCTCAGAACAGTATATAAATATATATCTAGGGTCATAAAACTGCCAAGAGACTAGCAATTTTAATGCCATGAGTTACTGAAATTTTAACACACACCCACTTAACAAGAGAGAAAAAGAGCCCAATGCAAAATATTATTCAGGTATTTATATGCCTAAATGTCTTTGCATTCCCTCTTCTCTACCTCCCCTTACTACTCGATACATTTTTCCTTATTTTTCTGCACTTCCCTTATGATTATCCTGCGTGCCTCCGTATGGTGGAGCTGGGCCAATATAAATCATTATTCCCACAATATTTACTACACCAATGAAATCATGCTACAACCAGGCTATACTTCCAAGACTTTTCTTTCCACAGTGTTAAGTCTTCCCATTGATAATTCATTTGCCTAAGATTTCAGCATCTGGAAAGTTCTGAGGAGGTCATAGGTATGATCCACAGTTAGGACTCTGACATCACCAAGTGCATAAGAAAAGGAGGCAGGAGCACAGGGCATAGGAAACAATGCCTAGAAAACTGTTTCCAGCCCATCCCTGCACATTTTAAAGGAATTCAACACATTTGTAGTTTTGTAAGGTAAGATCTTCAAACGGTAGAAGTCACAAAATAATTATGAGAAACTATAGCCAATGAGAACTTGGAGAACATAGAGTTTGTGTGCCTATTACTCTGGACTCAAAGATCCCAAGGAGCAAAGAAGAAACAAAATCAAAAGCCTGATGGAATTCAACTATCTGGAAATTTAATACTGATAATACAAAACTTGAATTAGGATCCGCACCCAGAGCTGGGGCTTGCCCACACCTCTTAGATCCAAAAGCTGCCAGCAGAGAGCTGACCCCCAGATCAGAAGAGGGAAAAGCTCCAGTCAGAGATAGCAAGACCAGTAACATCAGAGATAAGCAGATGGTGAGAAGAAAGGACAAGAACCTAAGCAACAGAAACCAAGACTACTTGGCATCATCAGAACCCAGTTCTTCCACCAAAGTAAATACTGGATATCCCAACACACAAGAAAAGCAAGATTTGGATTTAAAATCACATCTCATGATGACTATAGAGTACTTTAAGAAGGACATAAAGAAGTCCCTTAAAGAAATACAGGACAACACAGGTAAACAAATAGAAGCCCTTAAAGAGGAAACACCAAAATCCCTTAAAGAATTACAGGAAAACACAACCAAATAGGTGAAGGAATTGAAAAAATATCCAGAATCTAAAAATGGAAATAGAAGCAATAAAGAAATTGCAAAAGGAGACAACCCTGGAGATAGAAAACAAACTTACAAAAGGAATCAGGGAGTCATCTATGCAAGAATCACCAATAGAATACAAGAGATTGAAGAGAGAATCTCAGGAGCAGAGGATACCATAGAAAACATTGACACAATAGTCAAAGAAAATGCAAAAGGCAAAAAGCTCCCAACCCAAAATGACCAGGAAATCCAGGACACAATGAGAACACCAAACTTAAGAATAATGGGTAGAGAAGAGAACCAAGATTCTCACCCTAAAGGGCCAATAAATATCTTCAACAAAATTATAGAATAAAACTTCCATAACCTAAAGAAAGAGATGCCCATAAACATAAAAGAAGCCTACAGAATTTCAAAGAGATTGGACGACAAAAGAAATTGCTCCCATCACATAATAGTCAAAACACCAAATGCAAAAAACAAAGAAAGAATATTAAAAGCAGTAAGGGGAAAAGGGTAAGTAACATATAAAGGTGGACCTATCAGAATTACACCAGACTTCTCAACAGAGATTATGAAAGCTAGAAGATCCTAGGCAGATGTCATGCAGATCCTAAGAGAACACAAATGCCAGCCCAGGCTACTATATCCAGCAAAACCCTTAATTAACATAGATAGAGAAATCGAGATATTCCACCATGACAAAGCAAAATTTACACAATATCTTTCCACAAATCCAGCCCTACAAAGGATAATAAATGGAAAACTCCAACACAAGGAGGGAAACTACACCCTAGAAAAAGCAAGAAAGTAACCCTTTGCCACAAACCCAAAAGAAGATAGTCACACAAATATAAGTACACCTCAAACAACAAAAATAACAGGAAACAATCACTATTACTTAATATCTCTTAACATCAATGGACACAATTTCCTAGTAAAAAGACATAGATTAACAGACTGGATATGTAAACAGGACCCAGCATTTTGCTACATCGAGGAAATACACCTCATTAACAAAGACAGACATTACCGAAGAGTAAAAGTCTGGGAAAATTTTCCAAACAAATGGTCCCAAGAAACAAGTTGGAGTAGCCATTCTAATATCAAATAAAATCGACTTTCACCTAAAAGTTATCATCAGAGAATAAAATGTATAACATGAAATCTCAATTCTGAACATATATGCTCCAAATGCAGTGCACCAGAATTTATAAAAGAAACTTTACTATTGCACCACACACACAAAAATAGTAAGAGACTTCAACACACTGCTCTCATCAATGGACAGATAATGGAAATAGAAACTAAACAAAGACACCTTGAAACTAACAGAAGTTCTTAACCAAAAGGATTTAACAGATATATATATATATATATATATATATATATATATATATATATATATATATATATATATAAAATATTTGACCCTAAAACAAAGGAATGTATCTTCTTCTCAGCACCTCATGGTACCTTCTCAAAAATTGACCTTATAATTGGTCGCAAAATTGGCATCAGTAGATACAAGGAGATTGAAATAATTCCATGCATCCTATCAGATCCCAATGGACTAAAGCTGGTCTTCAATAACATCAAAAACAACAAAAAGCCCATATATACATGGAAATTGAATGATGTTCTACTCAATGGCAACTTGGTCAAGGAAGAAATAAAGAAAGAAATTAAATACTTTTTAGAATTTAATGAAAACAAAGGTAAAACACACAAATTTTGGGGTACAACAAAAGCAGGTCTAAGAAGAAAACTCATATCTCTCAGTGCTTCCAAAAAGAACCTGGAGAGAAGACAAACATTTTGACAAAAAAACCTGAAAGCTCTAGGACAAAAGGAAGCAAACACACCCACGAGGAGTAGATGGCAAGAAATAATCAAGGCCTGAAACCAAGGGAGAAGATAATAAGAATTTAATGCAGCATTTCCCAACCTGTGGTCCATGACCCCTTTGAGGGTTAAAGGACCCTTTCATAGGGTCACCTAAAACCATCTTCACATCAGATATATACATTATGATTCATAGCAGTAGCAAATTTACAGTTATGAAGAAGTAGCAACAAAAATGTTATGATTGAGAGTCAGCACAATATAAAAAACTGCATTAGGATGGTTAGGAAACACTGGAATAATGCAAGTTAAAGCCCAATCCAATCCCAATAACTGGAGAAGATTGATGTGTCCTCCCAATGATAGAGACCAATTTCTTTTTAACTCAGCATTTTATTCTATCCTAGCCATCAATGAATAACATGAGACTTATTTACATTGCAAAAGGTCATTTATTCTACTAGGTTATCATGTCAAATGTCTCATATACATAAACAGCCTTATAGACAGGACTGGCAATAATACTGAACTAAACACCTGGGCTCACCACATCTCTGTAAAATTGAAATCTGAAAATCAGATCTGGCCAACACCTACCCAAACCCTGAGGCTTGCTTCCCAGGAGGTCTGCAATGACCAAGGACACAGAGCTCCACCTTCTTTTCAGCCCACTTTCCCACCTGGGCCAGAGCAATACCCCAATACCCATCCAAATGCTATATCCTGTGAGCATCTCAGGAGGTCTGCAGTAACCAAGGGCATAGGAGAATTGGTCTAACCATAGGCACATGAGGCTCACCCTAACTAGAGATACCACTGCCTGCCTTCAAGGAGATCAGCCCTAACTTAGGTCACAGAGCTCTACCTTCCTACAAGAAGACCTGTTCCAGTCAGAGACTCTCAAGCCAATAAACACCAGAGAAAACAGATGTCCAGAAGCAAGCACAAGATCATAAACAGCAGGACCCAATGCAATTTGTCACCATTAGAACCCAGTTCTCATACCACAGCAAGCCCCGGCTACCCTAACACACATGAAAAGAAAGATGATGACCTAAAATCCCATCTCATGATGAGAGGTCCTTAAGAAAGAAATAAAAAACTCCCTTGAGGAAATACAGAAAACTACAGGGAAACAGGAAGAAGCCCTTAGGGAAGAAACAAATAAATCCCTTAAAATATATAGGAAAATACAACTAGGCAGGTGAAGTAATTGGATAAAAATGGTCCAAGAACTAAAATTGGAAATAGAAACAAATGCAAGTGAACCAACAAAGCTTTACTAAAGTCCAAAACATACACTGAAAGTCAAACAATAATAGTGGGAGACTTCAACAACCCACCCTCACCAATGGACATGTCATTAAATAGACACTAAACAGAGACATGTTGAAACTCACAGAAGTTATGAACCAAATGGATTTAACAGCTAATTACAGAATATTCCACCCCCAAAACAAGAGACATACTTCATGGTATATTCCAAAAATTGACAATATAATTAGACATAAAACAAGCCTTAACAGATACATTGGAATAGTCTCATGCATTCTAACAGATCACCACAGACTAAGACTTCAATAACAACAAAAACAACAGAAAGAACACATATTTATTAAAAATGAACAACTCTTTCCTCAATGATAATTTTGTCAAAGAAATGAAGGAAGAAATCAAAGACTGTATAAAATTGAATGAAAATGAAGACATGGTTCCTCAGAAAATTGGAAGTATCCCTACCTGAGGACCCAGCTATACCACTTTTGGGCACATCCCCAAAAGATGCCCCACCATATAAAAAAGACACATGCTCCACTATGTTCATAGAAGCCTTATTTATAATAGCCAGAAGCTGAAAACAACATAGATGTCCATCAACTGAAGAATGGGTACAGAAAATTTGGTCCATTATACAATGGAATAGTATCCAGCTATTTAAAACGAAGACATCATGAATTTTGCAGGCAAATGGATAGAACTAGAAAATATCCTGAATGAGATAACTCAGACACAAAAGGACATGCATGGTACATATCCACTGTTAAGTAGATATTAGACAGAAAATACAGAATACCTAGGTACAACCTACAGATCATGAGAGGTGCATCAAACAGAAATGCCCAAGAAATGCTTCAATCTCACTTAGAAGGGAGAAGAAAATAATCAGGGGAGGCAGAGGGAGGGACCTGTGTGGAAGAGGGGAGGGGAAAAGAACAGGATCAGATATAGGTGGAGGAAACAGGACCCAGAGGGCCACGATTATTAATGGAAAGTAACCTCAGAGAATAGAAGGTGGGGGCGGGGCTCTAAAAAGTACCAGACACCTGGTAGGTAAGACACTTTCAGGACTCACTGGGGATGACCTTAGCCAAAAGCCCAACACTGGGAAAAAGGAGCTTGAAGAGTCCACCTCCAGTAGACAGACAGAGCCTCAAGTAGAGGGACAGGGTAACTAACCCATAGTTAAAAGTCCTAACCCAGAATTGGTCCTATTTAAAAGAACTGCAGAGACAAAAATGGAGAAGAGACTGAAGAAAAGGAGGTCCAGTGACATGCCCAACTTGGGATCCATTTCATGGGAGCACACCAAGGTCTGACACCACTGTGCTGTGAAGTGCTTACAGACAGGAGTCTGACATTTCTTTCCTCTGAAAGGCACTACCAGCAGCAGAGTGAGACAGAAGCAGATACTTACATGTAACCAGTGGACTTAAGTCGGGGACCCCTATGATTGAATTAGGGGAAGATTGAAGAAGTTGAAAGGGTGAGTGACCTCATAGGAAAACCAGCAGTCTCAACTAGTCCTGACCCCAGGGAGCTCACAGAGACTGGGCCACCAACCAGAAGCACACATGGGCTGGTCCGAGGTCCCTTGCACATTGCACATATGTAGCAGAGCTCTACCTGGTCTGGCCTCAGTAGAAGATATGCTTAATTCTCTAGAGCCTTGAGGCCCCAGTGAGGGGGATGGGGGGCTTGTTTGGGGAAGAGCACTCTCTAGAAGGCAATGGCAAGGAGTAATAGGATGAGGAACTGTGGGAAGGGGCACTGAAGGGGGGCAACAACTAGATATAAATAAATGAAATAATTTTAAAAAGTGAGACGTGAAATGAATTAGCACAAGATTCCATTTGTTCAGGAAAATCTAGAGCTGGATAGCAGGACACTTGTGTATTGATGTCCTCCTTAGTCTTCTGTTTTATCTTAAGATAAAAGTTGTGTTTTTGTTTTCCCAAAATAGAATGTGCTAAGCATACTTACTCTGACACATCATTATAGGAGATGAAGGAAACAGTTCTGCAGCCATGCAGATTATCTCTGTCCCTAGAGTTGAATTTTGCTGTGTCCTACTAATTCATCCTCGGGCAGACGTGAGAGCCTGACCGGACATAAATAGCATGTTGGCTACTAACTGAAGGGCTGTAGAGTTTACATGAAGAGGTCTGTTGACTGCCAGTCTCTGTTCTCCCATTGTCTTCACATGACCTCAAGGAAAGATTTGTGTCTGGCTGCAAGACATCCTTTAGTTTGTTTCTGAGTTCTCATTAATCAACATATTAACCAAAAATAGAATACAAAATGAAGGCATGAGATGATTGTGGTATACAGTGCCAGGGTTGTCTTACCTATTTCTTTTTTTGTTTGTTTGTTTGTTTATTTTTAAGCTAGGAATACCCTGAGGCAATGCAAGTAGTCACATTGTCAAGTTTCTCTCTCTCTCTCTCTCTCTCTCTCTCTCTCTCTCTCTCTCTCTCTCTCTCTCTCTGTATATATAACTATAAATATTTTAGAAAATTTACCATCATGATGATGAAGGTACACTATTTTTGGAAAAATTGGGTTTTCAAAAATATTTTTGAGGGGATAAATATTTAGGATAAAATCATAATAAAATTTGCACACACCAAAAAAAAAAAAAAGATAGTTCCTAAGGGAAACATTTCTACAGGAATTCCAAAGGACCTACTAAAATTCCTGGCATTTCTATAAAACCTTTTTTAGATGTTTAGTTCTAATATAACATTACCTCAGGGAATTCCACAGGCATTCCCTCCCCACATCTGCTAGCAAAGTCTCTATCAAACGTAAGCCATGAAATATGGACCTGAGACCGCCAGTACTTCCAGTCAAAACTGATGACGTCAGACTAACTGTCCACCCAACAGAATGAGGAAGTTTTATTTCTATCTTCTTAGTTTCTGGATGGAGAAACAAACTTAGAAAAGCAATGTTACATTTTCCTAAGTTCTTAATTTATGACATAGTTCCAAAGCAAAGTTATTCAAAGAATTTTAATGGTTTTCCTACAGATAGGTTCACATATTTTAATTTAATTTCTTTTGATATAGGGTTTCATGTAGCACAGGGTGGCCTTAAACTTACTATGTAGCTTAAAAGGAGCTGAAATTCCTGACCTTCCTGCCTCTGCCTCCCAAGGGTTGCAATTACAGGTGTGTTACTATGTCCAATTCCCAATTCATAGGGTGCTGGATATCAAACTCAGGGTTTTTTTTGTATAGTAGCAAAATAAATTCCCTAAAAGTAATGCTATACCCAGGACACACACTTTAAAAGAAAGAAAATATAGATAGATAGATAGATAGATAGATAGATAGATAGATAGATAGATAGATAGATAGATAGATATAGATATAGATATAGATACTGACAATATAGGGACATAAGTAGATGTGATCCTCAAGATACAGAATCTTTCATGGCAATGTCTAAAACTTTGAAATTTTCATCATACACGTATCTAGTTATGGTAAAAAAAAAAGCATATAACAATTAAAGAAGAAAGGAATTCAGGTAGAATTTTTAAAAGCTGATAAAGTATGATGGAGTAATCTAAGTGCTTTTCATCCTTGTCTACTAATATGCTCTCCTCATCCACCGTGGAATATGTTATTTGATTTTAGAAACTGACCCTTCATTCCTTAATTGGATCAATCAAGTGTGGGGGAAAGTGTGTATGTGTCTGTCTGTGTGTGTGTGTGTGTGTGTGTGTGTGTGTGTGTGACCTCAACACTCATATTAGATATAATATGGCCCTGTCAACACGCACATACAATAATGATAAAATTAGAACTTTTGACTTGCGTATGCCTCTTCCTTTCTGTGATTGTCAGGTAGATATTAGGAAGAACGTAATCTGATTACATAAGCCCATAAATTCAAATAACGAATACCTGACTAATAAGCTTCTTGAATACTGTCAGGATTATCTTTAGTCTGAAAGGGAGGCTTATTGCTAGCTTGAATGTTTTCAAGCAGATTTGAAGCTGAGTATCCCTAATCCAAAAATCCAAAACCTGAAATGCACCAAAGTGCTAACCATTTGGGCACTGGCACAACGTCATAGAAAGAAAACTCTGTGGCTGACGAAATGCAAGAAATCAAACTGCAGGTGCACTAAATCAATTGTATAAAATTACATTCAGGATATAGATAGATAGATAGATAGATAGATAGATAGATAGATAGATAGATAGATAGATAGATAGATAGATGGTATCTATTAAACATATTTTCAAGTTTAGACTTGAATCTCATTTCTAAGACTCTAAGAATATTTGTATGCATGAAAATATTCTAAAATTTTAAAGAAGCCAAACTCTGAAAACTTAGTTTCATAATTTTGGATGAGGGGTATTCACTATATAGTAACAGGATTTTGCAGATAGCCTTCAGCTAGCCACTCTGCATATCTTTCAGTCTCTCATGCTGATGTGATATGAGAGAAATGGATAGTCAAGTACCAAAAGTGTCTAGGGTTTAGAAAATCTCCTTGTGTGGTCTTGCTTTCCTGTGTGCTTTTTTGCTCCTCCACTGATTCAGTGTTTGTAAGTCATGGGTACCTACTTTCCAACATGTAAGCATTTCTCATGAGATTAGATTTTCAGCTCCTTTCAGCCCAGTGCTGCTGGTGGCCCAGGGGATGTAGAAGCCCATTTGGAAAAGAAAACTCCATGCACACTGTCCTGATGTCCTCTCCTCTAGCTTTGCCTCCAAATGCTTGAGTGGAATTAAGGCTGTTTGCATGAGTGTGTTCTTGGAGCTGTTCAACTGCCCACTCATAAGGAATAATAACAATTATTTCTATCTATAAGAGGGAGGTGGCTGATAAGAGTTCCTGAATGCTATGAGAATTTTCTCAAAGTAGAAATTTTAACGATGATCGCTGGCTTGAGGCTGTGTGTGTTTGTGGAGAAGTTAAACAATTTAATGTACTAACTTGCCAATGTGGATATGAAAAATTAAAATCAGGCATTTCACAGAGCCCTAGCGACCAGCAATCTGGAGTCTGAGCATGTTGACCCATCTCTTCGATGTTGCCACCCTTTTGGGTGTCTTAGAGATATGAAGAAGAAATATTGGCTGACGCTGATCCACGCTGTAAAGAGCAGGTTTTGTAAAGAGCAACAATTCTCTGCCAAAAAATCCTGTTGTTTTAAGCAACTCACAAAGAAAGTTAGATGAGATTGGTGTGTGTTCTCCCTACTTAAGTATTTCTGGTTCAAATTATTTTGTGCAACAATCAGTTCTGGCAGAAGGGTGGGTTTACATGCACTGGGATCAAGATGATGGGAGTACAAGGCTGTTTCCAATTGCAAACAATATTAAAGAGTAATTATGTTCCATGGAAGAGATGCCTTCCAAGATAAGGCCAATGACATACGCTTTAGAAACATTTTTCATCATCAAGAATGTTTTCTTTTAAATGTGATCCACCAATAGTCTGTGATGTGGGGGTGTGTTTCCTTTCCCAAACCCTAACTCTGGACATTTTGAAAATTATAATTTTTAGTAGTGTGTAGCTAATGTACAAAATACCAAAAAAAAGTTTTCATTGCTAAATTTTGACTCCTGAATCTAATGTGCTTTGATCATATTGAACTCCTGTGTTACTCTACACCCCCGTCCCTTTCCATGTAAAAACAAAAAAACAAAATTCCCCCCTCTCTTCTCCTTCCCCCTCTCCCTCTCCCCCTCCCCCTTTCCTTCCCTCCCTCTCTTCCTTTCCTCACTTCTCTTTCTTCTTAAATTCCTTCTTTGTGTTTTTCTCACTAGTTTTAAAACATAGTTTCATTAAATTGATTTACCTGGTTTTTCACTCACTCTGAAGACCAGGCTACTAGGCTCAACCTCCCATAGACGTAGAATTATAGGTTTAGGCCACCAGGCATAGCTTCTTGCTTTACCTTCATGTCTCCATGCTACCAATCAATATTTCCTTTTTGACAGGGAGCTGTGACACTGGTCTTCATATGAATGACTTGGTCTACTAAGAATGATGATGTCCAGTTCTATCCAACTTCCTGTTCTATTATGTTTGTGTAGCACATTTTCCTTGCTTATCCACTGAAAGTTTAAAATATATATTTATTTGCATGTATAAAAGTGTAACATTTTATTTGTAATTTAACACACCAATAGTCAGAAATATTATATAAGGGCAAATACTATATCAGGTTCTGTATTTACTGATAATTACTCTATACTATAATTCATCTTTCTTTGAGAGAAAAAGTTCATGACCTATTAACATCTTTGCATCGTTGTATTATTACTAGCAAGTTCAAAGCTTACATAATTAGCAATTGTTCACATTTTATTGTGTTTTTTCTGAAACTTAAGTACTTTATTTAGCAATGCCAAGTATACCTCAGAATTTTGTCATTCTCATGGTATCTGAGTCACAGAAATGTTAAGACTGTCAGACAACTACTTGTTTTTCTTTGAAAATTTAACCACTATAATGTTTTCCTTCTCTTCATAAAGATTTCAAATTCACATAAAGTGAACTCCCTTCGTTTTGAGTCTTCTCAGTCTCTCACATGAAATTCTTATTAAGGATAGTTAGAGTGTAGGTGGTGTTGTTGGCTATTCTTGTGGATAATTTCTCTCATGTTATTAAAACCAACCAAAATTATGCAATTCAAAAAAGGCACAATACAAGTGAAATTAAAACATTAAGGTCAAATTGTTACCAATTTTAGATTTATCCATTAATTAAATAATGAATTAGTAAGCACACAGAAAAACAGCTGGAAATATTAATAAAGAGCTAGAAATTGAGATGATTCACAAGGAGAGAAGAACCAAGTATTTTCAGTGGATGAAATCTGGTGTGTGAATGAGGGTTTGAGTCCGGGTTAACTTTTCTTAGTGAAATATAAAAGGAGCTCACCAACTGGATGCACAGGTTGGGAAAAACATAGTTAGAAGTTTATGGTGGAGTAAATTCCTTTGAAATGATCACTAGAAAAGTAATCAGACTGACAGATTACAGAAAGATCACTGAACACATGCTCTCAGGATCATGAATTTGACAGGAGGCAAAATGATAGAGGTTTGGATTTGATTCCAACCACACTGAGGATCCGGTGCAACTGTAATATACTTGGGAAAAAGAAGCAACAAAAGTATGTGAAGTAAGAAACTCTTGAGCTATTAGGTGCTCAGAAGCTAACTATGTTTGCTTCATAACATAGCCTAGACTATAAATAAATAGTGAATTTAAAGAAAAGCAAAGATTTTTGTAAAAGACTTTCAATGACTGTTTTCTTTTTCTTCCTTTCTGAGTACTTTCGGGTACAACCACTTATTCTGATGAAAACAATGTTTCTTCAAGGGTAGGAAATTTAATTTTTAACTTCCTAAGTTATGTATCAGTTATCTTTTTTATCCCATGACAAGATATAAAGCAGAAGCAAGTGAAGAGATTGGCTTTGGGTGTGGCTTGTTTTCATCTGGGACTGTTGGGAGGCAGAAAGTAGACAGATGTGTGGCTAAGCTCTAACTGTCAAAGGCCCTTTAGTGCCTACTTCCACCAAGCAGGCCCCATCTCCTGCAGGTTCTGTGGCTTCCACAAATCAATGCCAACACCGGAGCAATGTTTTCAAACACATTAGCATGTGGGCAACATTTCATATTCAAACCAGAACAAGTTCATTCTGAATTACTCCTGTAAACATAATATGATAAGCTTAAGAGAAACTCAGAGCTCTAACTGAAATCTCACACCCTAATATATAGTAATTAAAAATTAAAATATAAAACCCTGTATGTGAACAACTTTCATTTTGTGTACATTCCTATAGTATGTGCCGCGTGTAATTAAAGACTCTTAACATAAACTTATAGTTTATTTTAGGATATTGAAGTTGTTCAGGCATAAATCCTAATTCGATGAGTAGGCAAATATTTTGATGGCTAGCAACAGCAAAGGAAAAGTGCAGTTGGGTTACCTGTGGCTTTTTCGTGTTGTGTAAACAAGGTGATAACAGACAAAATTCTGCCTGTGAAAATGTATGTGCAAGTAATGTCATTGTCCTCTGGAGTGGCTGAACTTTTAACTGTTGACTTGAGGGGGGGTGGAAACAAAAATGCCAAGTCATGCAATATAAGAGGCAAAATAAAATCTACAGATCATAAGTAGAGAATGAGCGCATCCCCCATTTGCCCAGACAGAATCTGCAGTGCGTGACCCTGAGTCTCCGTCTTCATGTTTCCCTTGCCTTATTGCTTGTGATTCTTCATGAAGTTTCTTGGTTTTATCTTTGTTGTCGCCATAGATCTTGCCAATAACTCAAGGACTGTCCTACCAACTCAAATGACAAAATTAGAGCACTAGTCTAGCATCTGTCGCAATTACCAGGGACACGAAATGAATGATCAAAAGTGTATGTGTTTTCCTATTATATTTTGAAGCACAGATTCATCGTTGTCACTTGCTGGGGGCTGAGCTACTTGGAAACACTGAATGGGTGCTCCTTTTTTACAAAGCATGTGTACTGTCTCTTTGAAGAGAAGAAAGATGGGCTTAGATGCTGCCACAGTATGGATGCCAACAGGAATTGCCTGTGGCTGAGCACACTTTCCCACAGAAGCCTCAAATGTCAGGGTGGCTGCCTCCATAGTAGGTCAATATGTGTCTAAAAATGTTTCCTTGCTTTCAATGCACAAAATGAAATTTAAAAAGAGTCAGTGAAGGATGTGGGAAAGCAATAGCGGAAGAAAAGATAGTCCTATGAATGGCTTCCGCTCTATCTCATTTCAGATGATGAACAAATTTGCCTTGTTTATTTCTTTTCCAGTTTGATGGAAATAGAAAATGTATTCTATCAAAGAATTAAAGAAAAAAGTTTCTCTTCAACTACTTCTAATCTGGTATTTCATTTTACTTATTGATCCCCTCTCTCTTTCTCTCTCTCTCTCTCTCTCTCTCTCTCTCTCTCTCTCTCACTCATGTGTGTGTGTGTGTGTGTGTGTGTGTGTGTGTGTGTGTGTGTTATGGCATGAGCACCTGATTATAAACATAGGAAATTCTGTTTCACTTGAAGATAGATAGTTTCCACGTTAAGGAAGACTGCATGTATTCACTTTTTTCAGC